>NC_058406.1:125674503-125787171 GCF_002201575.2 Neomonachus schauinslandi | reverse complement strand
AAACTAAAACTAAAACTAAAACTAAAACTAAAACTAAAACTAAAACTAAAACTAAAACTAAACTAAAACTAAAACTAAAACTAAAACTAAAACTAAAACTAAAACTAAAACTAAAACTAAAACTAAAACTAAAACCAAGCAACCCCTACAGAGTAAGCAAATGATTAGAAGGGGAGATTAAGGATTCCAAAAGGGTGGAATCTAGAATCTAATGTGAATGACCCTGAAATCACCCCTAACCTAGAAAGTCTCTAGAAACTGAGCTCTCAGAACCTGAGTGACAGTTTGCTCTTAAGAATATTAGCTCATTCTGGAGAGAAATGTATGTTTCTGACTGACCAGAACAGTTGATCTCCTATGTACAAATTTCAGTCGGAAGCTAAAGGAGGTGATGAATATCAGGGAGGTGTTGGGTCTGGTAGGATGGGATGTCAGGATTTTTCTTTAGAGAAATCAGTGAGCAGCAGCTCTAAAATTCTTTTTCTGCTACTTAAATCAACAGTCCTGCATTTTCCAGGACCATTCCCCAATACACTGTATTTGTATATCTTTTTAATATCACATTGAACACAAAGGTGATTTATTTAAAACATCATTGAATGCTATTTAATTTTAATATCTATTTAATATCTTTGCAAAATATCTTTATATCACTAAATTTAGTCATTCCTTAAAAAAAAAATCATTAATGGGATTGTATGTTCCAATTTAGGCTTGGAAAATTATGGCCGCTGTACTAGTTTGTAAACTCCCTTTGGCCACCAAGCTTTGCCCAAAGATATTTTCCTCTAAATTGGTTGTTGTTACTCTGGTCACCATAGAAGTTATTCAAATATTATATTGAAGGCATTCTTATCTAATATATTTAATTTCTAACCCTTGATTTTCTTCTTACTCTACCTTATTTAACTACAGTATTCTCCAAGTGAAGCACCAATAGAATCTTGTCTTTTTAAGTAAAAATACAAGTGGTCATACTATGGAAAAACTGTTTAGAAGGAACATATATAAAACCACATTCTGCTGTCCTTAATTTAATGGGAGAATATTTTAAACACCAGGAAAGACAAATAAATGTCTTAGGTGCCACATTCCCACACCAACAAAAGTTCATAAGCAGATCACTGCAATCTTCTTTTGAACCTGATAAAGGCTTCAGAATCCTTTTTAATAGACTATTCCGGGGGCCACTAACAACTGATTGGAGTTTGCACTTGAGTGAAAAAAGCATTCGCCTATCTGGCTTTAGATGAAGAACATTTCACTTCCGTTAAGTTTTGGGGAAGG
This sequence comes from Neomonachus schauinslandi, assembly GCF_002201575.2. Lineage (NCBI taxonomy): Eukaryota > Metazoa > Chordata > Mammalia > Carnivora > Phocidae > Neomonachus > Neomonachus schauinslandi. The sequence goes on along the minus strand of NC_058406.1, from coordinate 125,785,884 downwards.
GTATATGTGATTTTATTTAAAGATGTATTTATTTATTTATTTTGGGGGGGGGCGGGCAGAGGCAGAGGGAGAGAGAATCTCAAGCAGAGAGGCAAACCAAGAAACTGTCTTAACTATAGAGAACAATCTGATGGTTACCAGAGGGGAGGTGGGAGAATGGGTTAAACAGGTGATAGGGAGGGGCGCCTGGGTGGCTCAGTTGGTTAAGCGACTGCCTTCGGCTCAGGTCATGATCCTGGAGTCCCTGGATCAAGTCCCGCATCGGGCTTCCTGCTCGGCAGGGAGTCTGCTTCGTCCTCTGACCCTATCCCCTCTCAGGTGTTCTCTCTCTCTCTCATTCTCTCTCTCTCAAATAATAATAAAAATAAATAAAATCTTTAAAAAAAAATAAATCCAGTCTATATTAAGTTAACATTTATATATGAATCCAAGAGAAATGAAAACATATGTCTGTACAAAAACTTGTATACAAATGTTCAGAGCAGCCTTATGCATAAGAGCCCAAGGTAGAAACCATCCAAATGCCCATCAACCAATGAATGGACAAATAAAATGTGGTATATCCATACAATCCTGTAATATTAATTGGCTCTAAAAAGGAATGGAGTACTGACATGTGCTGCAATATGGTTGAACCTTGAAAACATTATGCTAAGTGAAATAAACCAGTCACAAAAGACCGTATATTGCATGATTCCATTTATAAAAAATATCCGAAACACTTAAATCCATAGAGATAGAAAGTAGATTAGTGGTTGCCAGAAGCTGGGGAAGGGAGAGTGGGTGACTGCTAATGGGTATGTGGTTTCCTTTGTGGGTGATGAAAGTGTGCTAAAATTATTGTGATGAGGGCTGCGCGACTCTGTGAATATATCGAATATCTTTAAGGTGTACATTTTAAGAGGGTGAGGTGTACAGTATGTGGATTATATTTCAATAAATACATTGTTATTTTAAAAAATTCTGTTTGAAAAAAAGATGCAGAGAACAAAATGGTGACTCATTCAACTTCTAGGTAAGTTTCTAAGGAGCTTCCTACGACAAAAGCAAATTTGTCTAAAAATGTCTGTAAGTCAACTTTAGTCAGGAATATATCTTTGGTGTCTTCTGTAAGGACAAAAAAAAATCATTTCAGAGAGAATAGAGACAAAGAAAAAGAATATCAACAATTGAATTTTGTAATAGGGTAGGTGGCAAATCAAAACTTTCACTCTAAGTAATTAAGGGGAGGGGTGCCTGGGTGGCTCGGTCAGTTGAGCATCTGACTCTTGATCTCAGCTCAGGTCTTGATCTCAGGGTCATGAGTTCAAGCCCTGTGTTGGGCTCCACACTGGCCGTGGAGTGTAGGTTAAAAAAAAAAAAAAAAAAAAAGCTGGGGGGGGATAGTCAAACAAATCTGTACCAAGTGTTCTTAGGTTTTCCCTAGAGATAAATGAAAATGAACCTGGTTTGAGGACTCTGACCATTTACATTTGTGCTTCACTAAATTTAAATTTTCTAAATACTCTATTGTAATTTCTAATGACAAAATTTTCTACCAAAGGACCAACCCAAGTAATTTACGAGCTTATAAAGCAATGGTCACCTCCCCTCTCCCTTGCAGACACACAAATATCTAATAAAACCTAATGTTGGGGCCTCCTACTTCTGTTTTAGAATGTATCTTTGTCTTGCAAACCCACCCTAGAGATTCATTTTAACCTGATTTTATCGATATGTGTGTAGCAGATAACTGCAAATCATCTATCCATCAATGTGAAGTTCCTGAGGATTCTTTTATAATTCTTATCACTAGGTTTTTTTTTTCTTCTTTAAAGATTTTATTTATTTATTTGACACAGCGAGAGAGGGAACACAAGCAAGGGGAGTGGGACAGGGAGAAGCAGGCTTCCTGCTGAGCAGGGAGCCCGATGCGGGGCTCGATCCCAGGACCCCCGGATCACGACCTGAGCCAAAGACAGACGCTTAACGGGGGAGCCACCCAGGCGCCCCTCTTATCACTAGTTTTGTTCTAATTATTAGGCACAGTGAAACGTCTTACCCGTGGTGGTTGAATAAAAAAAAACACACCACACCTCCTCAAACACAAACTAAGTTTCTCCCAATCAGCAGATGAATGCAAACATTGAGAAACACAGAGCTAACAGCCTAGTTTTACTGTCACTTTTCTCAAGAAAAGTAGAGGTGGGGGTAAGGCGGGGAGGAGCGCCACGCCTGGTTGCCACGTCTGGTGTGCTATTAACTCCCGATAATCGAGGAAAGCGGATCTCTGGCTTCTACTTCTGCAGGCAGCATGTGTGAAATCACTCAGCCTTAAGAATCTTGCCGCTGGACTTTCCGCCTAGCTTCTCCCCCGGATGAAGGTGTGTGCGTGTAGCAGCTCGCAGAGCTGCGTAGATAACTTCTTATTCCCAAAGCAAGGAGAAAGGAGGCACGAGGGGCTCCAAGTGCGGGATGTGTGTGTGCCTGACGTCAAAGGTAGGGAATAAGCTGGAATGAGAATGCAGGTAGCTGTATTTGAGGAACAGTTTTTTTTTTTTTTTTTTTAAGATTTACTTATTTATTTGAGAGAGGAGGAGAGAGAGAGAGAGAGAGAGGAGAGAGCACGAGCAGGGGGAGGGGCACAGGGAGAGGGAGGGACGCAGACTCCCGCTGGGTGGGGAGCCTGTAGCGGGGCTCGATCCCAGGACCTGGGTGAAATCAAGAGTGGGACGCTTAACCACCCAGGCACTCTGAAGAACAGTTTTAAGAGAAATTGTGGAAGATTTAAGCAAAGTGAAGAAAGATCAACAAGAACAGATGATTTCCTGTGGACTATCCAGGCCAGGTAAGCTCTGCCGTCAAGTTGGTTGCTTGCACATTTTCTGCCTACAGTTTCTTTTCTTTTTTTAAATTTATTTAATTTTAATTTAATTTAATTTAATTTATTTATTTAAACTCAGCTCCAGTGCCATCCAGAGCCCAAGCTTTACTTCCGTAAGGGCGGGGAGGAGGAAGTTGCCGGGGAGGTGACAGGTGGTAGGAGCGAGAAGGGAAATGGCACTTCTGACAGAGATGACAAAGTGAGCTGCTCCTTCATTTTTCATTGTAAAGTACACCTAATGTAACATTGACCACGTGCACAGTTCAGTGGCATGAAGTATATTCATAATGTTAGGCAATCTCATTGTTAATCTTAGAAAAATTTCATCACCCCTAAAGGAAAGCCTGAGTGCATTCAACAGTCACTCCCCAACCCTTCCCCCCAGTCCCTGGCATCACCCATCTGATTTCTGGCTCTAGGGAAGCTTGTACATGAATGTTCATAGTAACTAAAAGCTAAAAGCAGCCTAAATGTCCATCAACAGATGAATGGATAGATAATATGTAGTATATCCATACAACGGAATATTATTTGGCCATAAAAAGGAACAGAGTGCTGATACGTGCGGATGAACCTTGAAACATTGAACTTTCCATTTCTGTCCTTCGAAGGAATGAAGGCACCACCGGCAGGGGAGTGGCAGAATATTACACAAGGGTTCACAGAACTGGGCTCTGGGAAGGGTTTCTTCTCCACTCTAAGGTGCCAGTGAGGTAATCCACGTAACACCAAGCAGGATGGCAAATGCTCTAGTTGTAAAACCTTGCTTCTGTGGGGGTTCAGTTTAAGAAATTGAATTGTTCTTTTAGAATGCTTTAAAGATGCCTAAAAGCAGACAGTGAATAATTTAGAGATTAGAGGGCATTGGGAAAAATAAGTCGAGAAGGGTGGAATTATCAAACAGCCTACCCTTCCTTCCTTCATTTTTATGACTCACTTTCCTGTTCTACCTCTCCTCTCCTCCCTGCCCATTCCCCACCCAACTCCCTCTTATACACCTACCCTCCTGGGCTCTTCTCATTTCTCTGAACCTGTTTTGTGACCTGTTCCCTCACCGATGCTTACGTACACCTTGTGTACCCAGTACCTAGCCAGTGTCTTTATAGTTGGCGCTCAGTAATCGCAGTTGAGGGAATGAAAGACTGAGTGAACGGGTAATGCCAGTGTTCTGTAATTCAATGGAACGGACAAACACTGAAGCAGGTCTCACCTCCTGAAAGTCACTTTCTCCAAACTCCAGATTCCTAAGCTGCGATGACTCTCTGAATTTTTACATCCATGCTTACCTTTCTCCTCCTTATATTTTGTACCTCATGAGTGTAACGACCTTATCCTTATTCACACGTGAATAGTGTGATTCACGTGTGAATAGAATGATCCGAACAAAGATGCAATCCATAACACACACTATACTGAATTACGTTACAAATCTATGTATCTTGTAGATTTAAATTTAGATTTAATTTAAGTAAAACCCTACATCATCTCTCTTTCAGACTAAAGTAACTCTGTGAAGCGTTGTGAGACACCACTTTCTCTGCTCCTTTCTACAGAAGCCAAAGATTTTTGGTTTAGTGTTCCCCTGAGGTATTGTGAAAACCTTTAAGACAAAGACGCTTCAATAGATATTTATTGACTGAATAAATAAATGGGCGAATTGTACTAATTCTTTAATAAACTTTGATGAAGAAAATGTTCCTTTAATGAAGGTAGGAGAGCCTCTATCAATGATAAAAAGATTTCATGATGAAATAAATTATGGAAGTAAGCTCTGAAGAAGTGCTCTTTATCTCATTTGGGAAATCACAATTTTAAAATGTAGTTTACTAAGCCTATTTTCATAAAAGTGATTTTTATTGTCTCTTATTTTTATCACAATGGTGTATACATATAAAGAGCTAGATAGTTGTATGAGTTATCTTCTAAGAATTAGCAATTCTCTCTGTCCTCCCCCAGATTTCTCTTCTCTTTCTTTTAGCTGATTTTAAAATTGATCCCCACATCTCTAAAGTCCATGATATTCTTGCTAGTTCTGACTTTCAGCTTAGGTGTTATCTGCTTCTCCCTATAGAAGATGAAGATGTAGCTCTCCTTTATCTACCCCTGCTGTCCCAACACACATAGATTCTTTACATTGCTTCATCCTCCTGACATGGTGGGTTCAAAATTTTGATTACATCAATATTCAGTGTTTATAGTATCATGGTGATATCAAGGTAAATGCTAATCATAGCTGAGCCATGTACTAAGTAATTCTTACTTTTCCTGTCAGCATGGTTTTGTTTTCTCTGAAGATAATGATCTTGTTTTCATTTGCTTCATTTTGGGGGGGGGGGCGGTCCTTGTCAATAATTTTACTCCAATGCCAGTCATTTTTTTTTAGAGATTATTTATTTATTTATTTGACAGAAAGAGATACAGCGGGAGAGGGAACACAAGCAGGGGGAGTGGGAGAGGGAGAAGCAGGCTCCCTGCTGAGCAGGGAGCCCAACACAGGGCTCGAACCCAGGACCCTGAGATCATGACCTGAGCCGAAGGCAGACGCTTAACGACTGAGCCCCCCAGGCGCCCCCCAATGCCAGTCATTTGTCTAAATTTCATGATATGTGGAATTAATAACCTGAATCTCTAGAAGACTCAGTGACACAGGAAAGGCACGAGGGTACGAAGTTAGTCCTGAAGACCTTCGAGCTGATCAGCAGTTCTCTCATTTTTATCTTCTTGATGAAATCCCTGCCAGAATCTTCTGAGCTGAGTATATGTGGCCTGCTTGACTTGTGTGCAGGTCAGAGCTTATATCCTGAGTATCCCTCTTCATCTCTTGGGATTCCTGCCCCTCTCTTCAGTGTGGGGTCTCCTTTTTCCTGTATTCCATTTCTTCCTTTTTCTTAGTTTACACCCTCATTTTTTTGGAGTGTATCCTCCAGTAGATTTCAGAGAAAGGGTGCAAACAAGGTAAAATTTTTAAGACCTCATTTGTCTGAAAAAGTCTTTATTAGCTCTCTGACTTGATCTGTAGTTTGGCTGGGGGTGGTGTTCTAGTTAGGAAATCCTTTTCTTTACAAGTTTGAAGGAATTGTTCCATTATAATTTTTTTTTTTTTGCTGCCCAAAGGACTGCATTCTACTTTATTTTTCAGCCTTATTGATGTATAATTGACTAATAAAAATTATAATAAAGTATACAGTGGGATGATTTGATATATACATACATTGTGAAACGACTCCCATCATTGAGTTAATTAACACATTTATCACCTCACATATATACCTTTTTGTGGGTAATAACACTTAAGTTTTAATATTTTTGCAAATTTCTATTATAGAATACAGTATTAAGACAAATGCTACATGATCACACTCATATGTGGAATCCAAAAGATCTGAACTTGTAGATACAGAGACTAGATTGGTGGTTGCCAGATGTGAAGGGGGAGCAAAAGGAACAAATTTCCAATTATAAGTATGTTCTGAGGAGGTAGTATACAGCATGGTGATTATAGTTAAAAAGACTGTATTGTATGTTTGAAATTTTGCTGAGAGTAGATCTTAAAAGTTCTCATTACAAGGAAAAATTTGTAACTCTATGAGGTATTGGATGTTAACTAAACTTAAGGTAGTAATCATTTCTCAATATATACATATATCAAATGATTATGTTGTACACCTTAAACGGATACATGTTATATGTCAATTATGTCTTAATAAAATTGGGAGAAAAAAAAGAATACAGTATTATCAGTTTTAGTCACTATGTTATACATTAGATCCTCAGACCTTATTCATTTTACAGTTGAAAGTCTATATTCTTTTACCAGTCTCTCCCTATTTTCCTATCTCTCAGGCCCTGGCAACCACCATTCTAGTCTCTGTTTTTATGAGATCACTTTTTTGTTTTTGTTCTTTTTTTTGTTTGTTTGTTTAAAGATTCTACATGTAAGTGATACAATGCAGTAACTGTCTTCGTCTGGCTTATTTCCCTTAGCGTAATGCCCTTCAGTTTCATCCATGTTGTTGCAAATAGCAGGATTTCCTTCTTTTTAAAAGCTGAATAATATTCCATTGTGTGTATATATACCATATTTTCTTTATTCATTCATCCGCTTATGGACACTTAAGTTGTTTCTATAACTTGGCTATTATAAATAATGTTGTGTTGAACAGGAGAGTATAGATACCTTTTTGATAGAGTGATTTTGTTTCCTTTGGATATATACTCAGAAGTGGCATTGCTGGATTATATGGTTGTTCTATTTTTAATTGTTTTTTAAAATATTTATTTATTTATTTTAAAGAGAGAGAGAGAGCAAGTGTGCATATGCACTCACAAGGAGAGGGAGGGTCAGTGGGAAAGAATCTCAAGCAGGCTCTCCGTTGAGCACAGAGCCCAATGTGGGGCTTGATCTCATGACCCTGAGATCATGACCTGAGCTGAAATTAAGAGTCAGATACTTAACTGACTGAGCCACCCAGGTGCCCCTCTTTAATCTATTTTGAGTTGACTTTTATGTATGGTGTAAAAAAGGGGCCCAGTTTCATTCTTTTCACATGGATATCCAGTTTTCCCAACACCATTTATTGAAGAGATGATCCTTTACCCTTTATTGTATATTCTTGGCTCCTTTGTCAAAAATGATTTGACCATACATGCATGGATTTATTTCTGGGCTCTTTATTCTGTTCCATTGAACTATGTGTATGTTTTTATGCCAAAACCATATTGTTCTGTTTACTATAGCTTTGTAATAAGGAAGTATGATGCTTCCTGCTTTGTTCTTCTTTCTCAAGATTGCTTTGGGCATTTGGAATCTTTTGTGGTTCCATAAACATTTAGAATTGTTTTTTCTATTTCTGTGAAAGATGCCTTTGGAATTCTGATAGATGTTACATTGAATCCATAGATTGTTTCGGATAGTATTAACATTTTGGCAATATTAATTCCTTCAATCAGTGAACATGGAATATCTTTCCACTTATTTGTGTCTTCTTCAATTTCTTTATACTTTTCAGTGTACATATTTTTCATCTCCTTGGTTAAATTTATTCCTAGGTATTTTATTGTTTTTGATGCTATTGTAAATGAGATTGTTTTTTTAATTTCTCTTTCTGATAGTTTCTCATTAATGTATAAAAATACAACTGGTTTTTGTCTATTGATTTTGCATCTTACAACTTTCCTGAATTCATTTATTAGTTTTAACAGTTGTGATATTTTGATTTATGATAAGAAATATGTATTTGGCCTTTATCCCCTTGCCTGTCACAGAGCTCCTAAAACCTTTGGAATATCTTAAGTGATGAGAGAGGTAAAGGTGTGTCTTGATATTCATAACTCAACCACACCTGAGTTTATGTTAATGAGGTGACCTTTTGAAGTTTCTAAGCAAGGGGGCAGGTTGCCCGGGGAACCAACCATTTAATTGCAGAGTTGGAACTTTCAGTTTTCCCCTCCCTCTGTCCCAGAGAGGGGAGAGCGGCTGGAGGTTGAATCAATTGCCAAAGGCCAATGATTTAATCAATCATGCCCACGTATGGAAGCCTCCATGAAAACCTCAAATGACAGGGTTCAGAGAGTTTCTGAGTTGGTGAATACATGGAGATTTGGGGAGTGTGGTATGCTCAGAAAGCAGGGAAGTTCTGCACCCCTTCCCACATACCTTGCTCTATGTGTCTCTTCCATCTGACAATTTGTTCGTTATATATTTTTATAATAAACTGGTAATCTAGTAAGTGTAATGTTTCTCTGAAGTCTGTGAGCTGCTCTACCCAAGTAAATTGAATCCAAGAAGTGAGCCAGTTTGATCTAAAGCCAGTTAGTGGGAAGCATAGGTGACAACCTGGACTTTTTTTGGGTCTCTGAAGTGGGTGCATCTTGTAGACCATAAACTGTATGATCTGATGCTATCTCCAAATAGATAGTGTCAGAATTGAGTTAATTGCTTGGTGGTGTGGAAAAAAACACAATAGAATTGACATGAGAATCATACAGTTTTTGGTAAAGTCTTTATGGTTTCTATATGTGAGATTACTCATGTACAAAATTAAATTTCCTAGACTTATTACAGTAGGCTAGAAGAAAGCTTAGGGGCAATGACAAACATAGTAACAATGAGTAATTATTATTATTCTTTATGGGGTTCTGATTATCATTAAAAATAAAGACATACAGGTCATTTGACCCAGTAATGCACAGGTGGTAATCTACTCCCTAGAAATATGTCATTTTAACTACCATTTGTCATGAAGGTGAACCAGGGATGCTTGGCAAAATGGATAATTCCTGATCTGTGGTAGGTAACGCATAACCCAAACCTGATGTCTCTTGTCCTTTGAGGGGAAAATAGTTATCAGAGACTACCAGAGTTGGGCCCAAAGAGCTACAAAGTCACAAAAGATGTGACAATTTGAACATCATGAAAGATAGCAAGCACAGGATGGACTAAGGCATACCAAATATGCTTGAATCCATAAATTCATATTGATATTTAGAAATCATTGGTCATCTCTGGAGGATATTGGAATTACTCATTATTTTGAAAGAAGGTAAGTAAAGGGTAAATGTGAACAATTTGTCCTCTCTTTCCTGTACAATTTATTCCTCAGAGTAACCAAGTTATTGATGAGAGGCTTTTCCTTTTTACATAGAAATATTTCAGGTCATAAATCAAGAAGAAATGATATCATCAGACGATAACAGTTTAGTAACCATTAATGAATCAATGGAAATAGGCAATAGTCATTAATGGCTGCTACTATCACCAAAAGAGATTCCCAGATGTGTTCCTCTTAGGGAAATACACAATCTTACCTATGAGGTATCCTTGCAAAAAATCCAGATAGTGAGAGACTCTGTGAGACTAACAATCTGCCTCCCTGCCACCTCCCTGCCACCCCCATAAACTGCAGAGATAGAGAGGAAGGGAGAGAGAGGGGAAACTTACAGATTAAGGAAGACATAAGGGACATATTGATCTATTGCAATATTCAGGTCTTATTTGGATCCTAATTCAAACAAAGAAACTAATAAACAAGAAAAATGCATCTTGAGAAAACTGGGAATTTGGAAACTGCATATTTTTTTAGATTGTTTAGAAATATTATGTTCCTGTTAAAAAAATCATTTAGGGATACGTCTTAAACATTTATGGATGAAATCATATGATGTCTAAATTTGCTTCTGTATAATTGACTGGGGAGGTTGAGGTTAAAAAATACTATTCATCAGCTGATTACTGTTCCAGGTGTGTGATGGGTTCATGGGTGTTCATTGTACTAATCTGTCTGCTTTTGTATATGTTTCCAACTTTATATTAAAAAAGTTTAAAAAATTTATAACTTAAATCTTACTTTAATCTCTATCTTTAAAATGAAAAGAACAATTTGTCAAAAATGTAATGGTTATTTTTCATTAAAATAGCCATGGAATCTCCATATGTATGCTCATATAGGATCAATGAATTTAGCAGCATGAAAGGGTTTATCCGAAGGCATTGCGTTGGTTAACTGAGTGGGGTGAGATGGTGGGAAGGTGGAGTGTATGCATTTCTACATATTTCTATTCTATTATTTTACTTGTTTACAACAGTCACATAATACTGCTATCATCTGAAAAATATCAGATAAAGAACTTTTTAAGAATAAAAAGAACACATATAAAAAGCATAGTTTATTCTTTCTTATTTTTTGGATTAAAAATATATGTGCATTGAACTGTTCACTGCGTTTTTTTTAAATTAAAAAACCTCTAAATTTCTTTTGAATGTGATTTTTCCAGAACAATGAAATATCAGCAATCTAAATTTAGACATTGAAGTAAAAAGAAAGACACAACTATGGGCGTGTACATATATGTATGTATATGTATGTACATGTTATGAAGCTATACCACAGAAGAAGAAAATAGAGAAGAGTCCATAAAACAAGAAGTTGCAAGAACAATCAACAATGAATTTGGCAATAGGCACTCCATGTCGCTGATTCTGAAATCTGTCCTTTTGAAAAGTTACTTTAATGAGTACAAGCCTGACCTTCATTTTCTCTGGTTGATCCACTCTGGCTGTTGGAACTCTGATTAGGAAATGTCCCTTTTTCTTCACTTTCTTTTATCACCAAACACCCTGAAAATGGTAAGAGAGCAGCGTATCCTGAAGCATGGGGCTCTCCCATCACTCTGAAATTATTTCTATTCCATCTGTGTTTTTTTTTTTGTAAACTCCTCCTTATAAAAGAACAATAGAAAGACCTAAATTTCTGTCTTAGCACTAAATGCGTCTCAGTGCGGCGGAAACATTTCATTTTCTAGCGATTTCAGGGTCTGTATATTCCCTGCTGTTGTAGTCTTTATCAAAATAAAAAGAAAGGAGAAAAGAACACAAGAAAGAAAAGAAGAAACCCTACATGACAAGAACATTAAACCCCAAGGGTGGTTCATTTCAATTTTGAAGTCTTTCTTCACTCCTCCAGGGACACTTATGTCAATGTCTTAATAAGGGAAGTAAAGCAGTTTATACGCCTCAAAGCACGTGCACTCAAACCAGAAAATTGGTGTGAAAGGGAGGAGGCCAGCCCTGCCTTGGACCAATGGCAGCCACATAGTAAGAGGCCGCTTCTGGTGAGGACCAGATGACACAATTTGCAGAGGGCAAACTTAATGTTGTCACTATTAGGGCTGGAAGGAAAACATCTTTGAAGAAATATTTGTTTTATCCCCTTTCCCCCAAATCTTGAAACCATCTCATGCATATGTTGGAAATAATTCTACCCAAATTCATTAAATTCTATTTTTATAATGTTGAAATAATCTTGCACTGCAAATTGAAAAGACATTTCTGTAACCTGGAGTAATTTTGCTGTCATGAGAAATGGCTATATGAGGCATTCTATTTCAATTTCGAACATCGTGAATTATTTCTACATATAAATAAATAAATCATACAATCTGATGTATCAACAACTCGGCCCCATTTGCATTTTGATAAACATAAGAGCAAATGGAAAACTGAGAGCCATTAGTTTGTTTGAATTTTTTAATTCTCTGTAAGGAGTATTTAATGATATAGAATTTTTATTACCCCATTTTTTGCTTTATGTTATTTTGGCTTTGAGGTTCCTAGTCATGACTTGCCAAAATAAAAGCATGAAAATAAAATGGAGAGAGTTATCCAAATTTTAAAGTGTATGTTTCCTATAAAGATACGTTTATTTTCCTTTGTTTTCTTTTTTATTATGAAATTGGCCTGAATAAAAGGCCCAGAAGTTTAGGAATAACTCCTTTAGGTTCAGACTTCTATGTGGATTTCTCCTTGAGGGTCATAATTACAGTACTCACTCATTAATGTCAAGCTCTTAAAAAATAGCAACTTACATATTTTTGGATTGACAGAAGATCTTCAATGGTCCAGGTCAAATTAAACTTTGAAACCAATTCTATATATTTATGAAAGTCAACATAAATATATTAGCTTGCATTCGTTCAGTTGCAAATGACAGAAACAAACGCAAACTGGCATTAGCTTGAAATGTTAACTGACATTAACATTTTTTTCTTTTCATAACTGCGAAGTCCAGAGGTTAAACTGGCTTTGCGGATTGGAGGCTATAGAAACTTTCCTCCACTTTTTTCTTCTTTTTTGATATGTGTATTGGTTCTAATCTTAGACTTTTCCCAGTGGTGGCAGAAAAGGCCATCGGCAACACTTGGCTCATGTCTTAAAACCTTAGCAATCTCAGGAGAAAGCCTCTTTGCCAACATTTCCAGCTATTTATTCTGATTGGGAAAATTTGGGACATATGGCAATCCCTGAATCAGTCATCATGTCCAGAGAAATGGAATATTCTAATTAGCCAAGTTTGGAACATGTGCTCCACTCTGAAGCTAGGACAGAGGCTCAGCTCCATCTGAACCCCGAAGACTGGGAGAGAGGAGAAAAAAAATTCTAAAGCATAATACAAAAGATTGTATCACTAAGTTTGATGGTCAATGCCTATTATCATTGCTAGGGTCAGATAACTAGTGTAAAAAAGGAGAGAGAGAAAGTGGACTAGGATCCAGAAGATCAGAGTGCTTACTACTTGATAGACTTTAGGCAAATAACTTTATAAATTATATACATAATTTACATAATATAAATTATAATGATAAATTATAACAATTATATTATATACTATAAATAATTATAATTTATAACTTTATGAATTGTTTGTGAATTAAGTTTTATAATCTGTTTTATTGCTTCAGTTGCTACCTACATGGTGATAAATCCCTAAATGTAATCTCTAGATTAGATATCCCTCTGATCTAGAATATTCTAGAATATTCTCTTTGGAGGATATTCTCCGGATCTCTGGATCTCCAGATCCACCTTCCCCTTCCTTACTGTGTTATGGGGCCCAGGAGGCCTACCTTTGTGGCTACGTGGACAGTCTCACTTGTCCTCTGATGTCCATTTGTGTTTGAACAATGAAAGCTAGTGGCAGGAGATTGTGGGGGAGCAGAAGAAAGTTGGGCATATTCATCTCTTGGGACCCTTCCTCTCAGTCAGCCGGTTGTTAGCGATTGTGTTCCGCTACTGACGGCCACTGATCTTGTCTATGGCTACAGCTAAAGTTCTCATTGGGTTGGAAATTACTCTCTTCCCTTATCCCTCCCAGCCTGGCAGTGGTAGAGCCTTACCTCTGATTTCTAGACTTGGAATGCCCCATCATTTCTTACTAGTTTCCTCTAACACTACTCACAACTTTTTGAATAGTTTCTTTAAGTCTCTTCAAGCTTTTTTTTTTTTTTTTTTTTTTGAGTACACCGTATATTTTGTGTTGGGACCTTGACTGAAACAACTCTCGACGAATTTCTAAAGGCATCCCATGTTCAATATTTAGAAAATTGAGATTATTATTTCAATTCCCCAACTCAAGAGTGTTTCTTTTCTTTGTTAGTTGCAACACGATCCATCACTCATTCCAACTTAAAACCTTGAATACAGGTTCAAATGTTCATTCTTGTTTACCTTTACATTCAACTGACTTAAGTATTGTCAATTTTATCTCCTACTTATTTAAAAAATATACTCCCCTTCACCATCCCTAAGGCTTAAATGGCCCCTCTGTTACTTCAGTTTTGACAGTCCTGTTTTTTACATGATCATGAACCCCACCATATCACTCCTCTCTATAACAAGTTCATCTTTCTAGGACCCTTGGTCCACCACAAGGTAACATCCAGGCAATGCAATATTATTCCATGCTAAAAAGAGATGAGCTACCAAGCCACCAAAAGACATGGAGGAAACTTGAATGTATATTTCTAAATGAAAGAAGCAAGTCTGAGAAGGTTACATATTGTATGATTCCAATTATATGACATTCTGGAAAAGAAAAACTATGGAGGCAGTAATATCAGTGGTTGCCAAGGGTTAGGAGAGGGGGAGGGATGCATAGGCAGAGCACAGAGGACTTCTTTGGTGTTGAAACTATTCTGTATGATTCTGTAATGATGGCTACTTGATGTTATGGACTGAAAGTCTGTGTCCACCCCAAAATTCATAGGTTAAAGTCCTAATGCCCAATATGACTGTATTTGGAGATAGGGCTTATAAGGAAATAATTAAGGTTAAACGAGGCCATAAAGGCGGGGCTCTGATCTGATAGGATTAGTGCCCTTAGAAGAAAGACACCAGAGAATTCTGAGCTCTCTTTCTTCCTCTCCACTATGTGAGGACACTGTGAGAAGGCAGCTATCTGCAACCTGGAAGAGAATCTTACTAGGAACTGACCGTGCTAGAATCCTGATCTCAGACTTCCAGCCTTCAAATTGGGAGATAGTTAATTTCTATTGTTTAAGCTGCAGAGATCATGCATGTGAAGTACTCTGTATAAAAATAAAGTGCTATTTCACACAATCTGACAGTGCTGGTTAAGTATCTGAATTGCCAAAATCAAATCAATATCGATGAGAATACTTAACACAAAAAACAACTCTTGGCAGATGCTCAATAGCATCTGATCAGAATATAAAAATGGTAAAGAGGAGAATGCAATGGCTGGAATAGAAAAACATAAACTAACTTCCTTCCTTCCTTCCTTCCTTCCCTTTCCTTTTCTCCCTTTCTCTCTCTCTTTCTTTCTTTCTACATAAATTTAAATGAAGGCATAGCATATGACAGAAAATAATCTGTTTAGATCAACAATAAAAAAATCTAGATCTGAGAACTATCTTAAAAAGATAATGTATTTGATGGTGAATGTTATAATTAAACAAAGGCAATTACAACTAGTAGACTAAACTTTAGATTATCTTATTACGTGAAAAACTATTAATTTTAGTAGAATACTAAGTTCTGACCACATAATCGGCAAAGCTATGTGAGCTATCCAAAGTCCAGTCCTTTTTAGGTACTTGTATGAATCATCTGGTTAAAAGTGACAGAAAAGCCCATGAAGTCTTTTGATTTGGGTAGAAAATACATTGTGAACTTGCTGTTACCTGGGTCTGCATGGTAGCATATCATCATCAGAGGGCTAGTGCCGGTCCTGATGCTAAGAACAGGTGACTCACAGTGCCCGGGCACCCCCTCCTTTACCATCTTTCAGCCTATACTCATTCCTCATTGGGCGTTCCCTAAGGCCAGCTGACGAGTAGGGCATGGTGTGCCAACACTAGCGAGGACCAGACTGTGGTGACATTGTATTTATATTATATGATATTACATACCACGTATCACATATCTTATCCCATATACCATGTATTATATATTAGAGTACCCATCCTGGCTCTGAGGGATATTGGGGAAGCAAAATTCTCCAAGTAAAAAACACTGAGAGTTTCTTCTGCTTCTCCACTTGTCTGGAAGGAGATTTTGCTTTTAGTTTGAAACTCACTGATTCTTGGGTAGTGATTAATGATTTGATCAGATGGCCTGGGACTTGGGGGGAACACAACTGGAAGACTGGTGAAAAGAAAGTTTGAATAGTTGGATATTTGTGTCCCAAATGAATATTCCTCATAAGGGTTCCCTGTAGAAGACATTTTCAATAATCTGGTGCACAAAATGACCTGCTCTGTGGGTGCTAACCTCTTTTCCATCTACCTCAGGGCTCCTGCACAAGGTGGGGTGGTAGCAGGGATCTAGCCTATCCTAAGTCTCTAGACTTAAGAATCTGGGTTCCTCCTCGTGAAGGCTAATTGGGCTACTGCCATTTAATGAATGCACAACCTGACAGTTGCAAATAATCAAAGCTGAGCCCCCCTAGCTGAGCACCATATTCTGGCAGAAGAAAGATTATATTGGATACTTCTGTTTGGTGGCACTGTATTCACTGGAATAAATACTTACATTTTATGTGCACTTGTTTTCCCTGCTTGCTGAACTTCTGACTTTAAAATCACTGCTTGTCTTCTACATTATCTTGGTGAATAAGACAGCAAGTGAATAAGACACACTGATGAATCACTTAACATATCTTTTACAGAAAAAGAACATGGGATGAGTAGTGGAGAAAGAGATGTATAAAATTACAGAATATCTGTTATGTCCTCAGGACTATTTGAAGAAATGAAAGTACAGTGTCACATTTTCTTTCTTGGTTTGGTATATTTGTGTGTGAGTGTGTGTGTGTGTGTGTGTGTGAAAGAGAGAGAGAGAGAGTGTATGTGTGTGTGTTTCTCCCTCATTTTCTTTTCTACATTATATGGGGTGAATGTGAGCTAGTTTACTTGGTAATTATAGTTTCCAGGGCATCAAGATGGGATAGAATGACAGGAATAGAATGGAAGTGAGTGGAGATTTGGAAGAAAGGTCTTTTTTTTACGTTCAGCTTTAATCTTTTAAAATTTTCCTTAAGGAACAAGTTGTTCTCTCATAAAGCTGAAAAAGATAAATTAAGCAATTCAGTTCATGGAAGCAAAATGTGAATAGTTCATATATCTTTTTTAGGTACGTTCTGTGGGCAACTGTGTAACTAGACATTTTCTGTATACCAATTCAGTTCATGGAAGCAAAATGTGAATAGTTCATATATCTTTTTTAGATACGTTCTGTGGACAACTGTGTAACTAGACATTTTCTGTTACTCTTATGTTTTTTTTTTTTTCATTTTGAAATCAATTTCAAGTCCATGCTTGTTAGTAGACAATGAGTATTTGCAAAGTTGTACTTTCATTGAATTGGAATATGAATCCTAGCTCACAATGAAAGTGTGCTTTTAGCTCAGGTATAAAATTTGTGTTGCTGTTTCTTTGTGTTTTGTTTTGTTTTTCCATAGCTTCCTTTGGAGGCATTTATTGCCCAAGGGCCTGACCAATGGTGTGTTTCAGATTGCCACAATTGAGGGAAATTGAAGAACAATGGTCCTCACAATCTTTAACCTTTTAAGCCATAGTTTTTGTCGGTTTTGCTAAATGTCTGAATGCTTAGGTCTACCCAGACTGCCAAATAGTTCTGGGTCTGTATTTGAGGCACAGAGAGCATAATATTTATAGGGAGCATTTTGCATTTTGTTCTCACCACTTGCTAATTTTGGCAAGTCTCTATGCTTTGTATTTTGCCCTAAGACAGTTATTCTCATTTTATAAATGTTAACTTAGTCATTAGAAAGCACACTGCATATACTGTGTTTAACAAATTGATGGTAAATTATATTTATTATCAACTGTGAAGGGTAATGGACACAGGAATGGTAATGAACTTGAAGATCTCAAATATAATGACTAAGATCGTTGATTTCTTTCACAAATATTACTGTTATTACTAGTATTATTATTCTTTTAGTTCGGATGCTTTTTGCTTGAGATAAGAGAAAACCCCTATTCAAACTAGCTTGCAAATAGGGAAGGTATTATCCTTCACATCAAGAATTCCAGAGATTAGGTGGACACCAGTCACGGTATGTCAGGATTTTACCTATGCTCTTCTTACTGTTCTCTTGATCACACTTTTTAGCTGTGTTTATTCCTTCGACCTCAGGCTGGTTTTCCTCATGACTTCAGAGCCGCTGGGAGCACAGGCAAAAACAGGCCTCCTTTTCTTTTACATTCAGAGAGAGGAAGAAAAAAACAAAAAATCATTTTTGTTAGTCTAACCGGGCTACCCTTCACCCACTACTAGTTACTAGAGTAATTCCGTGGGTATGAACTATCTTAGATTCATGAAGATCTGCCCTGGAATCTGGGAGAGGGATTGCCTTGATTTTGTTTTCATCAGTAGGGCAAAAAAAAAGGTAAAAGAACAAAATTGGGAGATACAGGCAGAAAAAGGGTGTTGGAAACCAGCAGTTTTACTATGTGGCAGGCACATAGTACGTGCTCAGCAAACAATCACACTTTCTCCATTGTTCACCAAATCCTTATGACTCACCAGAGTGTGTGCCTAATGGTCTTGTCTTTTCTGAAACTACTCTTGAAGAATCAACATTTATTATCATTTTTTATATCAAAAAATTATATTCTCTCTGATGGCAATTCTTTCATATGTTCATTAATTCATTCATGTTTTAGGCCTTTAGCAAATAATGAATACCTAATATGCACAAAACAAAAGCTACAAAACTATTTGAAACTATACCATTTGGATACATGTGTAGTTTCTTAATAAGATTACCCTCGTGTGACTAGACTCATTTTTTTCTCTATATGGAATGTATTCTATATCATTCATATTAATGTATTGTTGTATCTCATAAATATGTATCATATTCTAACTAAAAACAATTTTAATTATTGTTAGTTTAAAATTTTCAGAATAAATGTAATGTAGGAAGGATAAAGTAGTATTAGTTTAAATAGATTAATACTTTGGGTGCCTGGGTGGCTCAGTCATTAAGCGTCTGCCTTCAGCTCAAGGTCCTGGGATGGAGTCCCTGGGCTCCCTGCTCGGCGGGGAGTCTGCTTCTGCCTCTCCCACTGCCGCTGCTTGTGTTCCCTCTCTCACTGTGTCTCTCTCTGTCAAATAAAAAAATCTTTTAAAAAAATAGATTAATATTTTAAATGAGGACTTGTGTGAAAAATGCATTTTATGAAATTTACTATTTATTTACTTATTTATTGCCAACTTCATGAGTTCTATGGAAAGTCTGGCAAAATTCTTTAAAACCTCAAGAGTAATAATAGATGGTTCTTGGCTCCAGTTTGGATCATAAACCTTCGTATCATTCTGAAATGGAAATTGATAAAAAAAAGGAAAAGAAAAATATGTCTTATTTTATTAAGGTACTTCTAATGGATGTCAATGAAATTGTCTTTCTGCTCTCATTTTTACTGGGATTTCAGAAAGTCACATTGATTTGGCAATATTCGATCTCATTGTATACACATATTTTAAATATCAGCCTTTTTTGATGACTTACTCATCTGGCAGTCTATAAAACACACTTTCTTTTTACATCCAAATTATATCTGTGAAATAGGTATTTTTATCCAGTGTAGAGTGTGTACATTAAGAGCATCTCTGACCAAATAGTATTCATGAAATAATTTTGGTGACTCTGAAGGTAAAAAATGGAAAATTTGAAAAATATCAAATAATAATACTTCATACTAATTTACCAGTAAGTGGATGTTTTGTGTGTAAACATGAGCAGAGGCTAATGTGGCAGTTTGAGGCACACGCACCATGAATCCTTTGTTGTGGGCTCACATCAACAGAGACCCTGGGTCAGGAAAGTAATGGAACACAATGAAAACAATAGTGCTGCTCCCCAACCAGTACATCCGTATTATCAAACTTCAAAGCTTGTTATAGATGTTAGAGTATTTGGTCATCCTGTGTCTATATGGTGGGGATCTAACTCCCAATCAGAAACTGAGGAAAAGGGATTAAGTGATTTGTACGGGCCTCAGGGAGCCAAGCTAAATCCCTGTGATTTTGTAATTGGAAAATAGTTTTCTTTGCATACTTTCATCTAAAGTGATTTAGGACTTAATTAAAATTATACACATTTTGAAATACATGAAGTTCTAAATGCTGCCTTGAATACTTGGAGCATAAATTCATTCGATGGTTATTGTTTTAGGTTTTTTAAGATCTCTTGGAAGCTTCTTCCCTTAAAAAAACCTAAGAGGTTATTCTCATTTACTCAGGGGACTATTCAGTTAATTGGGAAGACTTGTAAGTGTCATTTTCACCGATTGTCCAGGTGTATATGCATGCATATATCAAAACTTTAACTGTAAAATATTATACAAGGTAAAACAAATTGTGCTAAGAAAACAAAAGGATAATGTTATGTGTCCAGCGGGTGTGCTTTTTTCTTCAATGATATATCTACTGTGTGTATTTGAACCTTTGGAAAATAATTACAATACATTAGAATGGTTCCCCAACTTTTTAAAAAAATTTATTTATTTTTTTGATGTAGTGGGTTCCCCAACTTTTTTGATTGATGAATTTCTTTTACTGTAATATATAATCTCATAAACCTCCCTTATGATTTTTATAATCATTTTAGAATTTTTAGGAAGTGATTTATAAAGAAATGACTTTAGATAAAAAATTGTCATAATACTAATACAATTATATTTATGAAGTTCATTTAATATAATATTTAACAATATTTAGAGATGAATTTCAAAATTTCTCCACTTATCAAGTGACCTCTGCTGTTTAATTTAAGTAAGAAGGAAAATGATGTGTCAACAACATAATATGACAAAAATTTAAATTTAGTGATTTAACACATACTAAAAAGTAGACTGAAATATAATTGACATATTCTAGCATCCAAAATTGACAAAAACTCCTTAAGACATTTTTGAAATTTCTGTTGTAAACTTTAATTATCAATTGATTTATTTTCATACATTAAAAAACTTATAGAAATTTCTAAATTTTTTTTTCAAATTACCATTTTTTATACATTTAAAACACTTAAAAAAAGATTTTATCTATTTATTTGAAAGAGAGCGAGAAAGAGAGGGAGAGCGAAAATGAGCAGGGGGAGTGGCAGGCAAAGGGAGAACAGACTCCCCGCTGAACAGGGAGCCCGATGTGGGACTCAATCCCAGGACCCCGGGATCATGACCGGAGCCCAAGGCAGACGCTTAACTGGCAGAGCCACCCAGGTGCCCCTAAAACACTTTCAAAAGTTTAAAAAAGATTAATATATATGAGTCTGGTATTTGCAAGGACTTATCCACAAATTATATATTGGGCATATTTATCATTTTTATTTGTAATAAATGTAAAATCAATTTAGATATACTAATCACCATATTTGCTCTTTTTAATTCTAGTTCTAAAGTACGAGAGGTAATGCTGTAAAAAATTTGATTAGATGAATGCATTGCACAGGTCTATTGAATTGTATATTGGGGTGATTGTACAGAATTTTTATTATTTTTATGGTTTTCATTAATGTTCTATTTTTGAACATGTGTTCTTTACAGCTCTTATTTTTATTCAGTAGTCTATTATGGGTATACATTGAACAATATATGCTCTGAACCAAAACAATTAAAACCTGCATAATCATCAAAAGCTCCATGGTAACTAACCAACAGCGTGCAGGTGGGCAGTAAATCAAAAAAGAGAGACAGACACAAGCAGGTTTTAACATTTCCCTGCACGAATGCATCATGCATCCTCACTCAATATGTACTGGGTACTCTTAAATTCTTCCTTTTTAAGGTATAATTTAAATATTTTAAATGTCATTTCAGCTTTTAAGAATATAAAGCCCATTGAACTCGTTTCCAAGTTCTAACGTTTTTCAAATTTTGCATTTAGAGTATACATCTAGATATCGGGAAGGCAATTAAATGCACTGATCTTATCTTGGTTACCCAATATCTAGGCTGTTTAAAAATGAAAATAAAATCAAATAACAAAGGCAAAAGAATACACAAGAAAAAGAAAAACCAAAAGAGAAAAAGAAAAAAAAGCCAAAAAATTAAATAAAATGGACCGCATGCACAGCTCATTTTGCAGGACCCTTCCCTTACCCTCTGTTCTCAGCCACCCACCCACCCACCTTTCAGTACCTTGAACTCCGTGTGCTCCCCTTCCGAACACTGGTCCTCTGCCCAGGCTCCTCCGGGCTCTTGCCCTTATGACCTGAGTTCATATCAATATTCCTCCAGCTCTCAGACCCCGCCTTTACGGAACTTTCCTTCCCCCCAACCCCACCCAGGCCACGCTCAATACAATATGCCATGGGCTTTTGCTCCACAGAATATACCAACATTGTTCATTACTAATTTTATTCTTGGGCTTATTTTATATAAGTGCTATAATTGTAAATTCCGAGAGAGAAATTACCTTTTTATGCTAAAAGCTATATTCTTGAGGCTCAGCATGGTCTCTGGCATATAATAGGTGCTCAAATAAATATACGTTGTAGCAGGAGGAAAGGGGAAAGACGAGAAGGAAAGAAAGGAGAAAATAACAAAAGGAAGAAAATCATGAGCTATCAGAAGAGGGGGTAATAAGACAAATGTTGAATGGATTTATCTGATTCAGCAAACATGTATTTGACGTCTATTAGGTAAAAGTGCAGGTGGAAATGGCGATTGGTAGCGAGAAGAGTAAGTGAAGGAGTGGAGAATAAGCTGACCACACAACAGTGCACTTGGCATGGCCGCCTGGATGTCCACGGGTATCTCAAACCCAACATAGCTCAAAATGAGTGTATGATCTGATCTCTGCCCCCTATCCTCCCATTCCACTTATTTTTGTGTTTTTTTTTTTTCCTCTCACAGTAAATACCACCACTTCATCCAAGCACAGACAGCTCTTTTTTAAGAAATCAGAGATACAAGGGGCTCCTGGGTCGTGCCGTTGGTTAAGCATCCAACTCTTGCCTTTGGCTCAGGTCATGATCTCAGGGTCATGAGATCGAGCCCCTACTTGGGCTCTGCGATCAGAGCGGAGTCTGCTTGAAAGCCTCTCCCTCTGGCCCTCCCCCAGCTCATGCTCTCTCTCTCAAATAAATAAATAAATGTTTAAAAGGGGGGAAAAAAAAGAAGAAAAAAGAAATTGCAGGACAAGGATAGTGAGAAATAGGGCAGTATCTTAATGGAGATACGGGACCAAGGCAGTTTTTAGGTGAACATTATTGCCACTTGGAAATAGCAGTATTTTATACTAAGATTATCAGATAAAGCCACAAGCAGTAATTGCAGTATCAAGTTCTGAGCTTGGAATGTGGGACCAGTGATTGGTAGAAGTTGATTCAGGCCAGTGTGTTGGCTATTTGATACATTTATTTATTCATCTATTTACTCATTCAGAAACACTTTAATATCTCTGTCCAAAGCACTAACTTAAGATGTGTATCAGGGGGGTGCCTGGGTGGCTCAGTTGTTAAGCGTCAGCCTTTGGCTCAGGTCATGATCCCAGGGTCCTGGGATTGAGCCCGCATGGGGCTCCCTGCTCGGCGGGAAGCCTGCTTCTCCCTCTCCCACTCCCCCTGCTTGTGTTCCCTCTCTCACTGTGTCTCTGTCAAATAAATAAATAAAATCTTAAAAAAAAAAAAAAGGTGCGTATCAGGGATACAGTAATAGGTTAGAACCTGGTCTTTGGTCTCGAGAAGGTTATAAAGTAGGAGGAGAAATATGAAATAAACACAAATTAAAATGCATCTTGAAATACAAGTCCCATAAAAACATACCAAAAAGTGATTTGATAGTTTCATCATTTATTTATTATTTAAGAAATAATAGTGGAACTAGAGGGTATTATGCTAAGCGAAATAAGTCAATCAGAGAAAGACATGTATCATATGACCTCACTGATATGAGGAATTCTTAATCTCGGGAAACACACTGAGGGTTGCTGGAGTGGGGGGTGGGGTGGGAGGGATGGGGTGGCTGGGTGATAGACGTTGGGGAGGGTATGTGCTATGGTGAGCGCTGTGAATTGTGTAAGACTGACGAATCACAGACCTGTATCTCTGAAACAAATAATACATTTTATGTTAAAAAAAAAGAAGATAGTAGGAAGGGAAAAATGAAGGGGAGGAAATCGGAGGGAGAGATGAACCATGGAGACTGTGGACTCCGAGAAACAAACTGAGGGTTCTAGAGGGGAGGGGGGTGGGAGGATGGGTTAGCCTGGTGGTGGGTATTGAGGAGGGCACGTTCTGCATGGAGCACTGGGTGTTACACGCAAACAATGAATCATGGAACACTGCATCAAAAACTAATGATGTACTGTATGGTGATTAACATAACATAATAAAATTAAAAAAAAAGTAATAGAGCACTTGCTCTGAGCAGGGTACTATGTTAGTGGTCGGGAGAATTCCCAGGCCTCATGATGGCTAAGCCAGGGTCTCTCTGTTGCTAGAGACCTCTGCTAACACGCCACATCTCTCCACCTGTGCTCCCCTTATGGAGCCATGGTGCTCAACTTCTGAGAGCACAAAGACCCAAAGCACAAAGGAGGCAGGAGGTCAGACGGTATTCTTCCTAGACACCCTACACAATTTTTTCTTGCCCCATAGCAGTGAGTTGTCCAGCAAACCTCTTGTTTCCGAAAATGTCAAGATGAGAAGCGGACCAAAGGTCGGGTTCTGTGGCTTACAGAGCATCCAGGTGGCGGCAGATACCAGCCTCCCTTTTTAGAGGCTCTCCAGTGTGTCCCAGGGTTCCTCTTGGTGCCCCGCCCCCCTCGGGGGAAAGACAATCTCATTTCATGAACCCTGCAACTCTGTAAGTCTGATGACCCACACGACCCTTCTCTGTGTCCCAGTTTTTTCCCTAGACCATGTAGTGGGGGGAGGGCAAGGTAGGGTTGTGTGTTTGATTTCTCCACTTAGTAAAGGTGTTGGTGGTGGGCTTGTCTGGACCCAACTATGGTGGTGCTCATTCAAATGTGGGTACTTCATGTTGTTTATTTTCAACCGAGACTATGATCATCACTAATTCTGGAGCGGTAAGAAGAGTTCTAGGCAATATACCTTGCAGAAGTTTTGATCTTACATTTTTAAAGATTTTTTTTTTTTTTAAATCAGGTATATGTGCTATACTTTTATCAAGTAACTTTTTGTTGTTTCTATTAAACTTTTCATCTAGTTTGTTCATCTATTTTTAAGGATTTATTTATGGGGCAGTGGGAGGGACAGAGGGAGAGGGAGAGAGAATCTCAAGCAGCCTCTGGGCCGACCGTGGAGCCTGACTTGGGGGCTCAATCTCAGGACCCTGAGATCACAACCTGAGCTGAAATCAAGAGTCCGTCGCTCAACCGACTGCACCACCCAGGTGCCCCTATTTATCTGTTTATTTTGACAGATGATTTATAATGTTATTAAGCTTTCTGATATTAATCAATTCTTATATTTCTCAAGTTCTTTTGACATTCAGTTGGATCACTGCAAAAGAGATGACATTTTGAAGACAGGCCTTCCTTCCATTGGAAAGAGTTGCATGCTACAGGCCACTGCCTGGCTAAGACAGGTAGCAGATTACGTGTGATCCCTGACACAGTCAGTGCAACTCCATTCCTTTCTCCTCAGTTTTGGGACACACGATGCAGACTTTGAGAATTGGGGAGCTCTTCAAGTCAACTTGTTAGTACACCCGTGTTACAAACGTGGATATTTGGTGGATATTTGCTTGATTTATGTTTGGCTGAGCACTTACTTTTGATTTTCTATGGTAATTTGTTTATCTTATAAAGGGAATGATTAGATTTTTAAAATACAACTTAGTGGAGATTTTGCCTTTTAAGTGATTTCAAACTATTGTAGGAATTGGGACGCCTGGGCGGCTCAGTCGGTTAAGTGTCTGCCTTTGGCTCAGGTCATGATCCCAGGGTCCTGGGATCGAGTCCTGTGTTGGGGTCCCTGCTAAGCAGGGAGCCTGCTTCTCCCTCTGCCTGCTGCTCCCCCTGCTTGTGCTCTCTCTCTCTCTCTCTGACAAATAAATAAAATATTAAAAAAAATTGTAGGAATTAATATATTTGTCCTTAATTTTGCTGTCACATGGGAAATAACCCTTGTGCAACAAAACTTCCAAATATATTAGCTGGACAAATGATCCAAGCAGACATGGAACAGAGAAGCTCACAGATCAAAATAAAATGCCACAAATTGCGTGGTTTCTTAAATCATTTAAAAACACACAGCAAAAAGCAAGGGGAAAGAGAAGGGAGAGGTTAACATACTTAGGACAGCGTACAGGCGGGGTGGAAGAGCCACCCTGCCTGATTCATGATCCTTTTGGACCTCTGAATCCTCCCAGCTGATGAGGCGATTCTGAAGAAGCCTAGAAGATGGAACTTAACCGGGGTCAGCACACTCACTTGCTGTATCCCAGAGAAGCAGGTAAACATGTCTGACCCTTGCTGTGACTGGGTTTTCTTCGGAACAAGAGGCTTGCTGGACAACTCACTGCTATGTTTTCTTCGGAAATTCACCGAATTTCTTGAGCCAGGTACACATAGGGCCAGAAAGAGACCATGATGGGTATTGCCAATGGGAGGCCAATTTATAGATGACACAGCTGTCAACATGGAGGTGACATGATCTACACGGTATTATTTCCATCCCTGTCTATCTATAAGTATCATTCTTGTTTTTTTCTGTCACATGTTCCATTTATTTTGTGTATCTCTAACATGTCTTAGAGGTTACTAGCATAAATCTTGTATATGCTGCTGCTTCCTGCTTACTCGTTATGTACAATTAATACATCCTATGAGTTTCCTTTATATCTCATAAACTACTTGCTTAATGATTATGCTTAACCCTTCTCGTGGGTTTCATGCATCTCATTTATTTTGCTTATTTTCAATAGCAGAGTTGAGTATTCTCAAACAAGATAACAAAACACACATTACATTAGTATTTGGCAATGATCAGCAAGTTAAGGAGACTTTAACCTAGATTTCTTTAATAACCAAAATTAAGAATATACTTATTACTGAGCTTGCTTTTATTTTGGTATCCTCCCTAACTGGTAGTTTATCAGCGTTTAATTTATTAACGACATTAGCAATTGCTACTAAATAATTCACTTAGTCTAATTTTATCTTATGCTCCTTTCAAGGTTTATTACCAACACTTGCATTTGATTTTGTTTCTGCAGGTATAACATTTACTTAGGGATGCCTGGGTGGTGCATTTGGTTAAGCCTCTGACTCTTGGTTTTGGCTCAGGTCGTGATCTCAGGGTCATGGGATCGAGTCCTGCGTGGAGCCCCGTGTTGGGCTCTGCACTCAATGGGTAGTCTGCTTGAGGTTCCCTCTCCCTCTGCCCCTCCTGCTCATGTTCTCTCTCTCTTTCTCTCTCAAAATAAATAAATTAATTAAAAAAAATAAAGTTAGTGCTATATATGTTAACTGATTTTAATGCACCTGAGCAAAAGTACATCAACTCTTCTTATCATGTTGGATGTTGTTAACAATTGCTCATATGCTGTCAATTTGTACTAACAAATATTGCGGCCAGTGAACAACTTTTTGATTCACTTACCTATACTAGTTAGGTAGAAGAGCTTCTGTATTTTCAAATAATGTATTTATCTTTCAGAAAAGCCACAAAAAAATCAATTAAAACCATTTGAACTACAAGAGGATTTTAATAATGTGGTCTTGTTCAAAACAAGATTATTACTATAATCAGAAAAACAACAGGATAAAATTCCACTTTTAAATAAAATTCCAGTAATAGCATCAAATTTATAACATATTTGGAATAAACTTAATAAATGGACAAGGAGATACAAATTTCCACTCATGCATAAAGACGGCAGAAAGAGTTCAGAGATATGGCAAGATCTCAGAAAATATACATCACCCCATAAAAGCTACTTAGAAACATAATTGAGCTAAAATAAAGATAGATGATAGGTCAGAATTCAGGAATGAGGGGGTCACGATGTGAAAGGACCGTGACAGACACATGAACCCAATTACATCTCAAAATGAGCCTGTGACCATCCAGGATATCAGTCTTCTTGTTCTGTACTGTTAGTAGTGCATACTAAGGTGAAAACTGCAAGGAAAACTTGAACTTGGTAGATTTGTTGGTGGCATTGAAGTTAACTGATTTTATATGTATTGCAGAATAGGGCAAGTGTGTAAATAATGTGGATATCACTGGGAATTAGGGTTCTGGAGGATATACAAATATGCCATGACAAGAGCAAAAATTCATGGTATGAGATTTGACTTGGAGGCATAAGGATTAAGTCATTTTTAAAAATTCAGCTTGCAGCTCAGTCCATTGAAAGAGCCTAAAGCAACAACACTCTAGAAGCAATGTGCATCTCTAGCATCCATATTTCAGTCTCTAATACCATTCCCTAGTAGAAGGACCAAGGCTCCAAGGAAAAATGGCTGATTTCAGGTGTGGAATAGGGAAGTACAAGGTGAGCCTAGGACATTTTATGCTAAAAAGGAAAGAAAATGCTCAAAGAGTAATGGGAACATGTCAGAAGGACACAGAAACTAGCTTTCTGGGGGCTTCCACTGGCCACATTTGGAATAATTCAAACATCAAAATGAGTAATAGTAGTAAGGGACATAACATATTCAATAAAAATTAAGCCACGATTTTATCGCGATGTTAAAAAACAGGTGAGGAGTCAATGACAAAAAGCTCTTCTCTACAGAAATATCCTAATAAAATGTGGAGTGTAATTAGAAAATTATTATTTTTATAATCCTCAGCATAATAATTGATCAGGGCAAGGACTAGCAATTGATGGCAAAATTATTTAACAATTACAAAGAAATAAGTGCACCTTTAAGTGGGAGAGCTGAGAGAAACTATATTAACTAAGTGATCAAATTTAGCAGCATCACTATCAAGCAGATGGATTTATATGCCTCCTGATGGGATGCTCTATTCTTGCCAAAAATGTTTAATCTGAGTCTAACCATGAGGAAATGATCAGACAAATCCAGACTGTAGGACACTTTACAAGACAACTGTCCTGGACCTTTCAAAAATGTTAATGCTAAGAAAGGTGAAACAGGTGGAGGAAATCTGTTCAGCCTAGATTCTTCAGAGATACACACGGAAGTATTTAGGGGTGAAGTGTCATGATAGCTGGAAGTTACTTACAAATGGCTTAGCATCTATCTATCCATGTACCTACTTAATTACCATGAGAATGAGCAAATGTACCACAATTGGTGAATCTAGATAAAGGGCATATGGGTTTTTCATTGTCCTATTCTTTCAGTTTTTCTTTAGGTTGGGTATTTGTCAAAATAAAATATTGAGGTGGAGGGGAAAGATATAAGAATAACTCATAGTTGGTAGTTAAAAAAACACAAAAACTAGATTCTGAAATAATTCCTGTATTTAAATCTTGGCTTAATTTTAAATTTACTACCCATGTGACTCTGGCCAAATTACGAAGGCAGTAACTCCTTACTAAGTGAGTAATATAAGGCAGATGTAATCAGATGGGGCCTATTTTGTTTTTCTCTTATATCCCTGCCAGTGCTGAGAAAATAGAAAATACCAGATAATTGCTGCCTTATTGATTTTCACTATAGGTGATACAAGATTTTGGAGGCAAGGGCAAAATGGGCTGGACACCTTGGAGATTCTGAGATTTGGTCATAGCTTTTTCCTTTATTACTGTGTCTAGGAGTAAATGAAAATAAGCACCAATGTCAAGAAGTTTCGGTTTCCATTTTATTTTTGTTTATTTATTTATTTTAAAAAAAGATTTTATTTATTTATTTGACAGAGAGAGAGAGCAAGAGCACAAGCAGGGGGAGGGCAGGCAGAGGGAGAGAGAGAGAAGAAGGCTTCCCGCAGAGCAGGGAGCCCGATGCGGGGCTCGATCCCAGGACCCTGGGATCATGACCCGAGCTGAAGGCAGACGCTTAACGACTGAGCCACCGAGGTGCCCCTTGGTTTCCATTTTAATCATAGCTTTCTTATTTTCACAATGTATATTCCTTAGGATTTAGCACAAGGGAATTAATTAGACTTGTTTTAGTTTTGATAGAAAGCCATCTTTGTAGTAGCCGCGATGGGCAGAGGCATTAACTGAAGGGAAGGGATGAAGAGCTAAATCACAAGAAGAGTAAAGATGTGACTGGGTTGTAGGAACATCTGGATCTGGGGACATGACTGCTGCTGCTAGTTTCATCCACCCCCCCCCCACCCCCCGTGGGGCAGGGAACATGATCACTAAAATCTGCTGAGTTTTCATTGTGTTGTTTCCACTCGAGGAAGGCCAACTCCTACACAGGATTCAGTTCAAAAGGCTCAGGGAAGGAATCTGACTGGTCCTTTTGAGTCAGGTGCCCACTTCTGGACCAATCAACGGTGGCCCTGTGTTTGAGGGGTAGGTGACCGAGGCCTATAAAATCACCACTGCTCTTTCTTGGGCCCACACTGTTGGAGTTGGGGAAGGAGCAGTTCTAGAAGTGGAGTGCTGGCCAGACAGTGATGTAGTGGTGGGGTCTGGTGTCTGCAACACCCAAATCTCAAGTTGTAAGTTTATTCTAATTGTGATCAATAAAAACTACAGGATAAAACTGAACTTTTTATAAAATCGCTACTTCATTGACGCATCTTTTTTGCCAGGAAGGTGAAAATCTGGGGCATCTGAAGAACTCATTGAATTTCCAGAGAAAACGTAAAAACCTAGGACCTCAAGTTAACATAAAAAAGGAACCAAAATAATTGTTTTTCATAAGTGAGGTGTTATATGGGTAGTTCTAGGGTGGAGTGAAGGTAGTATAGGTCTGAAAATTATGCATCCAGGTTTGAAAAAAAATTTTTTTTTAAAGATTTCATTTATTTATTTGACAGAGATAGAGAGAGCACAAGTAGGCAGAGCAGAAGGCAGAGGTAGAAGGAGAAGCAGGCTCCCCATTGAGCTGGGAGCCCGACGTGGGACCCGATCCCAGGATCCTGAGATCATGACTTGAGCCGAAGGCAGACGCTTAACTGACTGAGCCACCCAGGCGCCCCCAGGTTTGAAAATTTAATGTGAAAGTACACTAGTGACATCCTCATGACTGAGAAAATTACAAGTCACACATAGCAAAGAGGTTAAGAGTGGTTAAAGACTTACCACTTCACACTGTCGCTTTAAAGACTAGCTAACTCACATCCGCAGCCACAATGTTTGTTTTTGGACTGTACTGTACTTGGGCCCACACTGTTGGAGTTGGGGAAGGAGCAGTTCTAGAAGTGGAGTGCTGGCCAGACAGTGATGTAGTGGTGGGGTCTGGTGTCTGCAACACCCAAATCTCTGGATTTGGGTGGACTCTGGACTCCTATAACTGAATCTTTTTAACTCCTATATATGTGGAATTTTCCCAAAAAGTTCTGGGAATTCTTTCCATATTATTCACATTCTTAACCGGTGAGTGCGTTCACAACAAACAAGTGAAAATCGAGCTTCCCTCTGAAGCTTTTCCATACCTTAAGATGTTTATCATCCCCCACCTCTGGCATCCCCTGACAATAGCAAGAAGCAAAAATCATGCCTCATGATGGGCCAGATGTCATATACTACTTTCAAAAAGAAGTTAAGAGTAATTGTCCAATTATGAGGTAGTAGAGCTGTGGGTAGCAAAAGGAGCCAAATTTGTTGAGTATAAGATTCGGTTGGCATGGTGTGTTGCAGTTTGTCCAGTAACAGAATGTCATGCCAGGCCCTCGGGTGCGCTGGGGTGACTTTTTGCGCTGTTTTAAACAACTCTCCACGCAGTGAATTCGATGTTGTTATCTCCAGATCGGTTCATCATGAGATAATAAGGGGGTAAAAAAGTGAGGCGGGGGGGAATTGTCCAAAAGGCTTACATTAGGAAGCCACTTTCATAAAATGACCAATGGTTTTAGATTATTAAATATTATATGCAATGAACGTCAACACCAGAGCAGAGGCCTAGAGTGTCAGAGCCAGAGCATTTCTGCCTCACGGTGACACCCACATTGCTTTGTGGGAAGAAGCTGCGAGAATTCAGTGCACTTATAGACGCTGTGATCTTGGATCTACACCCAGAAATAGGGCAATCATATATCTTCTTGTAGAAATCAGAATTTAAAAACCATATTGCTTCGTTTGCTGAAAATGACCAGGGCAGAAGAATATGAGCAAATATTAAAAAAAACAGGAACTTGCTACTCCTGGCCTGGTGAACTACATCATATTTCCAAAATGTACTATGTTTTTAATTTGAAAAACTAGAAAACTAGAAAGAAAACATGTCTTTGGTAAATTTTTTAATCACTCTCTACCTTAGATTAATAGGTGTGTGAAAACACCCAAATATCTGAATTACAGTAGATACATTATATGAATTAGACACTTGCAATATATACACTTATATCTATATTGCATATATATTATATATATTAGGCTCAATATATATATTAAGCGCTCTCTCACTCTCTCTCTATATTTGTATATATATATTAGGCTCAATAATAGGTGTTTTTACAACTCACATATAAATCCTAGTGGAATCCCTAACAATCTGGTGTTGTATGGAAAATTTACTAGCCAGTCTTAGCCAAGACGGAGCCTGGGGGATTGAAGAACTGGGGACAGCTAGCTCTGAGCGACCGGGAGTGCTGGATCTGTACCTGATGTTTGTGACTTGGTGTTTATGTTCAAGTTGGCCACAAAATTCTGCTTGTTTTATTTCTTTCCCTCAGCAAAATGGTGAGGCCAACTTCTGACATATGGAAACATTTCCACACCGTAAGAGACAAAGAAACTGATGTCATATGGAATATACAGTTCCAAGGGAGAGTACTAGATAATATTTCAGAGAGCAAAAGTAATAGTCAATGAAGTTTGTATTTCTCTTTTCTTCTCAAATCCATTTCTTTGGGGAAAAAAAAGTGCTTTCTGAATCCATTTGACACAGTAGAGTACATTTAAAAATATTCTTTTTCTTTACAGTCTTGGTTTGCTTCTCATATTCTAGAAAAGATTAAGAAGTGTGGGATTCCATAAAGTTTGACAACACGAGCTTCTATTTGTTTTTTTAAAAAAGGAAATTCAAGTAGTAACTTTTACACCGCCTGATAAGGTTCATTTTAAAATTTAATATACATATAATAATTTGGTGAACAAACCCATTTCTACATGATATAGGTAATATTCAGAAGGTAGCAGAGTTTTTTTTAGATCTTGAAAATATGCTTCACTCTTTCATGATCTTAATATTCCCAAACTAGGTTTCTTTCTCTCTCTCTCTTTTTTTCTTCCGCCTTTGAGGAAAAGAACAAAAAGATGGAAAACTATTTTTCCTCTCATGCCTTCAAAATTTCCAGAAATGTTAAATCTCTTTTTAAGATGTCACTGATGTTGGTCCCAATTATCTATAGGACTTGAAATGTTCTTATACTGATGAAAACGTGGCAAACTGGTAAGTTTTGAGATTCTGGATGAAAGAATATATTCACTTGTGTGAGAGCACTGTGCCCATTTTACAAATGTTTCAATTATTTAATTTTTAAACATCGAATTCCCAATTTCTTTCTTTCCCAGCACTCAGTTTGGGCAGATAATCACTGAAGGTAGCATCACGGAGACCCCTGTTACTTGTACAATATTCATTTGAAACTTGTGTTCCAATAGCCTTTAACAACTATGTTGCCCAGGACTGAAAACCATTGTTCTCCTGAAACACTTTGGCTCTCATATCTCTAATGGGGGAAGTAAAAGCTCCATCCTGTTTTTAATTAGTGTTTGGCCATAGAGTACACGACCATAAAAAGGCTTATTTTATCGTAGCGGATAAAATTTGTGCCACATTTGTGAATGCAAAGCAGAGTGCATTCTCGTATAGCTTCTTCAGTCTATTTCAGTGAAATGCGGGAAGCCCTCTAAAGATAAACGGAGAGCATGCTCAACCAGCACAGACTAAAAAAAAAAGAAAAAAAAGAAAAAAAAGAAATCAGGTGGACCACATATGGAGCTATAGTTGGGAAAAAAAAAAGGGTATAATATTTTGCATTAATCCTCCAACTTTCCACTGTGAAATATTCAATAGGGTGATTTCTTAAGATTTGTGACTAATCGGTCCAATCTAACAGATGACGTGCTACATAATTTTGAAATAAAAGTCTTGCCAGAAAGAAAGATATAATCAGCCCCAAGCCATAGGATACCATTTTCAGCAATAAAGAGAAAATAATCAGTGGAGCAACCGGTTGGTTGAAACAAGGAAACAGGGAGGGAATAATTATCAGTTCGTAATCGCTGTGACCATTACCCTGGTCTATAGTCTCCTCTTGAGCGAGGCTTTTGCACCTGGCACTTGTGTGTGCTCGCAGCTGAGAGAGGACACAGAGGGCCAGACCATAATGGCCTGCTTCCCGGCCCTCAGAGCAGGTCGCCTCTCAATGGCTGCAGATGTCTGCGAAGAATGATCACTCTTAGGTACCCTCCTGTAGTCGTAACCCCAGAGTCCTTGTTGCAGCCAGCAGCTTGAGCTCTTTCACAAAAAGGCCCGGCCTGAATTAAGGGTCTTGGGAGCCCTTTGATAGGCCGGGCCTTAGATGTTCTAAGCAGATTGTGAAAATAATTTACAACAAAGGACCAGGTTAATTTAAAAAATAGGTCCCCCCCCGCCAAACATTAAATCCATGTTAGGCTGCTTCTGATGAGTTTCTATACGTTGATAAACTTGTCTGATGTAGCTTCCGAATTTTAAGCACATGTACACGAGCTGGCTAGACTGTAACTGGTCCTTATGAAGCTATTAAAAGGGAATACTGGAAGGGGCTTAAAATCAGGTGCATTCAATAAAACTCTATTTGCATTGGCATTGAGGAGGTTGTGTATGTGGTCTCGCTGAGCGGGTGCTGGAAGTTTATCACCTGTATTACCTGTGCTTAAATGTTGTTTTGCTTCAATAAAAGTACCGTTTGTTATTTCTATCAACTATCATTAGAGTATATTCACAGCTGATGAACTAACTTGATGTTAAGAGGCAAGTTATACACCCATTAGATTTACTGTATTTTAATAGTGATTTATGCTTGTTGATTAACCATGACTTTCAGGAGAAGGAAAAGGAGTTCAAAGAGGGCTCCTTAGGGCAGAATAAGTGCTCCTTTTAAACTAATAGATTAAACATGTTTATTACCATCATCAATATTGTCCAACTGAGATAAGAAACAATCGTCAATAAAGAAGGCAGTTAACATACTCTCTTGAGGGCCAAATTGCTGTTCTCTCTTTATGATTCTAACTGAAAGGAAATATTTTCTTCATTGTTCATGGAATGTTTTTGAAATTTGGCTTAAACTGGAATTGTTGAGACTTTATTGTATGCCCTTTATGCAATCTGTCTTCCTCTGGAAAGACACTTGTCCTCTCTGGAATTTGTTAACGCTTATTTGGATTGGCCAGAAGGAGTTGCCAAGAAGCAGAGTAGCTGTCAGGGTTCAACAGTGCACACACTCCATCCCCTGGACCCACAAAACAGTGTGTACCGTGAGCTGTGTTCTAGGCATAGCTTGGATAATTTCTATGCAATATAGTATGAATTCTGTCTAGAGGATGACACACTTCCTGGAGAGACTAGTTATTGAAATTCGGTGCTCCCTAACCAAATCGTATATCTGAAACCCACTGGATGTTAATTCTGTGCAATAAATGCTGTTTTTTAAGGCCAACAGCCTCCCTCCTTCTGCATTTTTTTTGAGATATGGTGGCTATGATGTTCTCTCTTGGTGTCCTCGTCACCATCCCGGAGCAACACATTCCCAGACACACAGTTCTCGTGTCCATTTCTGAAATAATGAAATTAAACTTGATCTCAAAATTGTGTTCATTATTTGGAAAAGATTGTTATGAGGTTTTAATTAGAAGTTATGTGCATTGAGAGATTTATGGCTGTAAATTTCCCCATACACATGGTTTTCATTATAATGGCAGTGAACCAATAACTTTTACGTGATTCCCATTGGCCACTCCTCCCCCCATCCCCCATAAAATTGAAATCATATTAGAGGTCACCCAGGTTTTTGAAAGAAAAGTGGACATTTATGAATTTTCTCAAAACAGGAATCCTTCTGTTTAAGAAATAAGCCAGAAATACCATAGAAAGAGATTAGCTAAATTATTCTTTGTCATGTAAGTGTGGGAAAATAAAAACTATCTGAAACAAGGGCTTATTCGAACAGTAATCCTTTTTTTTTTTGAAATGAAGAATATCTTAATCAATTCAGGGTTGGGGTGGGGTGTTTACGGACTAATTTGCCAGCCATTCTGCCATCACAGTATGTATTGTTATGTCAGAGATCTGTACAAAAACACAGCCATTGCCCTCTATGAAACACACGCGCATGTGCACACTTACACCCCGGCTGGATCCCTGCATTATAATGTGGCCTATGTTATGAAATAACTCTTGTTTTCCCTTGGTGACAATTACAAATATAATGTATGGTTAAGGAATCTTCATATTAGAAGCTGTAATCTGACATCTCCCTTGGTTCCCTAGGGTGGTCGCCTGAATCCATCATCTTCAACCACAGAACGAGGAGATGAGTATAAATGACACTTGACCTTTCTTGAGCAGAAGGACCCTTTCACACGGAAAGCATTTTCTGTATTCCTCTATCATAGTTATCATACTTCCATTAGCCATTGCTTGAAAAAATAAATTTTGCTAAAACAAATATGAATGACTTTTCAGTAGCACTTTAATAATTATAATAGTATCTATATACATTTGAGGAATAATAGAAAAGCTGTGTGCTCGATATCATTTATTCAGTCTACAAATACGATGGACCTATATAGATTCAACAACTCCCCTGACTTGGCCCCGTCAAGAGCCAGTGAACACAGATTTGAAACCATTGTTTAAAAATTATATTTAAACAGACATGGTCTATTTTACAACAACACAACAACAATATTTCCTTCAGGGCTCTGGGAGCATGTTCACAGAGGTCTGTGAACCTCTGGGCCTCTACAGGAGAAATAGCATTAAATTAAAATCAGCTGAAGAAATTAAGATGAACCATATGAAAATTTCTCTCAATTTTGCATTAACACTGCAGAAGAATTTTATTTATGAAATTGTCATGATTCTGAAAAGACTATTAATATTTAAAATGTTGATAAACATTTTGTCAGGTTAAAAAAAATTCAGATTGAATACTAATCACAGAGCATGACAATCATTTTGGCTTTGAAAATGGACTTTGACCTTCGAATATTGCTCAGATTAGAAACAAGAATATGCTGGGACATCCTGTGGGAATTTAAGACCTTTTGAACGAGAGAGGAAGAGATCAAAACATTTTTATACATTGAATCCTACAGTGTGCTGGGCAATGTGATAGTTGGTGTATGTGTCCTAATGACCCCACATCCAAAGTCCTTCTCTAATATGGTGGTAATTATGCCCCAAATTTAGCCAGAAAGGGCAGTGAGATGCGATCCTGTGCAGAGGCAACGTGCTGGACAAATAAACTCTTGGGAAGTTCCTCATCTGAACCAAGTGGCAACCAGGAAGCTTTGGTTTAGACATCGACTTAGAATTGACTTAGAATAATAGGTGAAGAATCTGAGCGTCACTGAAGGGTGGACCAGCCTTGAGAACCACACAGCTATTGTGTTTCAGACAAAAACATATAATACGGAGAGAACTGGGCCAAGGGAAAGAGTTTCTGAGGACGGAAGCAAAATAGACTTATAGGAGAAGTGGAAGAGGCAGCTGAGAATCCTCTGACGACCAGGAAGAGAATCTTTCAGATCGCCATAGGAAAAGACCAGTAGTCCTGGGTAGGGACTAAAAATGTACATTTAACACATACTGGGAACACAATAAGTTCTTTTAGATGAATCATTGTTCTAGTAACTATTGCTATATTATAAATGCTTCTAAGACTTAGTAGCATAAAACAGTCATTTTATTGTGTTCATGGATTGTGAGGATTAGGAATTTGCACAGGCCACAGTGGGAATGGCTTGTCAAAGTCCGGATGACTCCAACAGGAGAGCCTGGAATCATCCGATAGTGTCTTCACTTACACATCTAGAAATGACTGTCCACCTGGTGACCTCCCTTGGGGCTGTCCACTAGAACACTCTCCCTGGCCTCTCCACGGGAGCACTCTGGGCTGTTTCGTAGTATGACTTCCAAGAGTAAGCCACACCCAGGACACCCCAGCAGAAGCTTTCTCGACTTTGTGACCCAGCCCCAGAAGGCACATGACATAACTTCCACCATAATCACAGATTCTAGGGGCAGGGAACATAGACTCTACCTGGGAGAAGAATCAGAATCATATCCTAAGAAGAGCACATAGACTGGTAAGTACAGTTGCAGCCATTGTTGTAAACTCATCTACCTTAATGGTACTAGTCCAGGTGCTAGGGAGGCGTGAGACAGGAGTCTCTAGACTTGGTCCAAAGCACAGGGGGAACAAAAATCTTTGGAGTGAAGAAAAAAAGGAACGTCTTTATCCAGGTGATCATTGCCAGTCTTAACGCTGACACCAGTCCTGGTATGAGCTGGGTTGGTGATGAATCTCAGCAGCTTAGCCCCAAATCCAGGATCAAGAAGAAGAAAGTTTCTGGGGAGCCTGCCTGGCTCAGTCTGTGGAGCGTGTGATTCTTGCTCTCGGGATTGTGAGTTTGAGCCCCATGTTGGATGTAGAGACTACTTAAAAATTAAAAAAAAAAATCTTAAAAGAAGTTTCTAACTGAGAGGGGTTACTGGGTATTTGGCTAACAAGTAAAGTTTCAGGAACTAGGGAATAGGGACAAAGATGGAGCAAACATCATTTTCTCTTCTTTGTTATAAGGATAAGAGGCACTCATCTTTTAAAGGTTAGTGTGTCTAATTTGGGGGACAGCAAAGAAATGGGAGGTTGGAGAGACTGTTAATTAATCAATCCAGCGAACATTCGAGTGCAACAACGTGCCGGTCTTGGGGAAGGGGAGAATCTCAGAAAAAGTGTAACTGGTGGCTGAACTGAGAGCTGGAGAAAAACAGCTGAATCTGGGAGAAGAGTGGACCGAAGGAGAGCCAAGCCTCGCACAAGGAAAGAACTTTGGGTTTCAACTAGCATGAGGCCCATCACCCACCTTATTTATAATCTAGCCCAAATGACCTGTGGAGGCCCACAGAAGAGCAAAGAACAGATACATTCCACTTGGCTTATGCTCTTTGTGCCGGAACTCAAATTAGTTTCACTGCAAACATTTTCAGTCAAGTGCTATGGCTCATATTAGTATGCCCCTTCGTGGTCCTTTGTCCCTTGCTTTCCCTTCTATGTTTTAAAATGTCTATTTAAAATTTTATTTTGAATTGTTTTACTCAAAAACCTCAACATTTTTTTATTCTTTGCATGTCTTTTTACATATTCTTAGATATTTCATTGTTGGTGTGAACATCACCACACTGAAACATTCCTCCAATGCTCAGATTTTCCCTTGGCTGATTATCCAATAAATGAGTGATCTAAGTATTTTGTTTTTCTTCCCAATAGCTGTCTGCCTTTCAGCTCTTTTACTACTTATTAGTGCGCTGTGGGAGGAAGCATGCAGAAGCAAAAATGAAACTCAGAATACTTACTGTGCCACTTATTAATTACAATTTCTACTCAAAGGAAGGAAGACATTTTAAGTGCTATTTGAAATGATTTTTCCCCAATTACCTCTGGGCTTCAGTGATCCATGTTATGTTGTTCTAGCTCTTGACATAAATAGGATTATCTTGGGGCACCTGGGTGGCTTGCTCAGGTCATGATCCCCGTGTCTTGGGATCCAGCCCCACCTCCTCCCCCTGCTCAGCAGGGAGCTGGCTTCCCCCTCTCCCTATGCCCCTCCCACTCCTCCCCCTCTCCACCTCATGCTCTCTCTCATACTCTCTCAAATAAATAAAATCTTTTAAAAAAGAGGATTATCTTGTAATAGATTTGCAAATCATATCTTTTCCATATGGTTTCTCATTTCATCCACTCCAACCTTCTTCCAGACTTTCTTCAACTAGGATTCTGGATGTCACTGAAGTTTGTCCATCAGCTGCTCAGATGCTCTTGTTAAGTTAGAAGCAAGGTGGCACTTATATTTCTACACTTTCTTCTATTTTCTTTTAGCTGACCCTGTGTGGCACTGATTGGTGTTTTCTTGGCAGTTTCCATCTGGTAGCAGTAATGGTGTGGTTCTAGAGTTTTCTAATCTTGCTAGTTGCTTCTGGATCATACAGGGCAGCTTTTCCCTTTGTTATGTGATTCTGAGGAATGTCTATCTACAAAGACCCATGTTTCTTTGGCCTTTCCAACAATTCCATAAGCCATTTAATAAACATTAATCAGTCTTTCAATAAATCTTTAATAAACTAGATAGATTCTATTCTCTGAAACAGATCCCCGACTGAGAGAAGGTAAGAAGTTTGGCTGGCCAGGATAGGGAAATTAGTGTCTTACAGTGTCCTGGATATACAATAATATTAACATAGGATTACCTGTCATCCAGAAAACTGGTGCTAGTTTTCTAAAAAATATCAACCTATGCATTAACCTTTAGAATCTGTGATGGAGTTGACTCCAAGGGCCTATTCTACTCCAAAGTAAAAGAAACCTGACTTATTTTCACGTAAAAATGTGGCCCACATTTCTTGGCCTCCCTTGAGGCTAGGCATGGATAAGTGACTAAGTCCTATACAATGAGATGTAAATGCAAATTATTTTATGTATCCCAATTACATCTCATGGTTTATTTATTTTGTAACTGAAAGTTTGTACCTTTTGACCCCCCTTTGTCCACTGTCCCCATCTCTACCCCCACTTCCTGCAACCACCAACCCATTTTCTGTATCTATGAGCTTTGGTTTTTGTGTTGTTTTCTTTAACTTTGCTTTTAGATTCCACATGTAAGTGACATCATACTGTATTTGTCTTTCTCTGTCTGATTTATTTCACTACTATAAAGTCCATTCATGTTGTGGCAAAGAGCAAGATTTCATCCCTTTTTATGGCTAAATAATATTCCATTCCAAAATGAATGAATGAATAATACATGTATACTTATCTATACTTTTTTAAATTCATTCATCCATTGATGAGCATTTAGGTTATTTCCATATCTTGGTTATCATAAATAATGCTGCAGTGAACATGGGGGTGCAGATATCTTTTTGAGTTAGTGTTTTCATTTTCCTTAAATGCCCAGAAGTGGAATTGCTGAATGAA
Source organism: Neomonachus schauinslandi (assembly GCF_002201575.2). Lineage (NCBI taxonomy): Eukaryota > Metazoa > Chordata > Mammalia > Carnivora > Phocidae > Neomonachus > Neomonachus schauinslandi. The sequence continues at coordinate 125,744,943 of NC_058406.1, read as the reverse complement.
ATGGTAGTTCTATTTTTAATTTTTTGAGGAAACTCCATACTGTTTTCGTGATGGCTACACCAATTTATGTTCCTACCCACAGTGCACAAGGGTTTTTTTCTCCACATTCTCACCAACACTTTTATTATTTCTTGTCAGAAGATTTCTTTTCATTATTTTGATGATTCATGATATTTTTCTAAGAAGAAAATGGTAGTAAGGGAGGTTTAATAGGAAGAAGACCCATCTGCTTTGGGAGAACCCTGTTTAAAAAATAAAAAGTTAATGGGGCGCCTGATGGCTCAGTCGTTAAGCGTCTGCTTTCAGCTCAGGTCATGATCCTAGGGTCCTGGGATCGAGCCCCGCATTGGGCTCCCTGCTTGGCGGGAAGCCTGCTTCTCCCTCTCCCACTCCCCTTGCTTGTGTTCCCTCTCTCGCTGTGTTTCTCTCTGTCGAATAAATAAATAAAATCTTAAGAAAAAAATAAAATAAAAATAAAAAGTTAAGTTTGAATAAAGTGAAGCCAGTGTAGACACAGACCACAATGGCCAGAAAGCTCTCTAATGGTTACAACATGCAGCCAGAAGCAGCTCTGGGTTCAGGGGGCACCGATGTGCTACTCTTCAACATATTGCTCTAAGATGAAGCACTTATGATAAATAGCCCATTATAGCTATTAATTTTACAAACACTGTTCTTATTTCGGGCATGTTGTAACATTGCTCCAAGTCTTAGAAAACAGTCTTGGTTTTTATAAAGGGGGTGGAAATCCAAGCAAGTACGTAGATTTCCATAATAAAGAAAACATTCTCCCCATACATGGCCCATTTGAAAGCTTCATTGGAAGATAAGACTACGTGTGCACTAATCCACGTTTGATTTTAGTTTCTCATTAAGGTGAACATCCTGTCCAACATTATAAAAAATGATAGAAATAAAGACCATTTAGGCTTGAATTCATTTTAAACTTGTTGACTTTGAGCCAAAAGAAAGAAGATATTATCGTCTTGGTTAGGTAAGGAGGATTCGTTTAATGACCCACCATTTGTTCATTATATTTCTACCATGGGTTAAATTCTGAGGAATTGCAAAAATATAGTTTATATAAGAATCTGACATAAAGGAGTTTAAAATCTAATGAGGGTGGAGGAAATGCATATGAAAACATGCAACTTCTACTTTGGATCCAATCCCAATTCATCTATCTCCTCCAAGGACTTTGCTGCATAAGTCAATCCTCCCACTTTCTGACCTTAACCTCTCACTCCCTACTAGCACTTTACTCCAAGTCTGTCAACTTGCTCAAGTCTTAACCATCTAAAAATAGACTCTCTTTTCTGCATTGACTCGAGTTAGAGTCTAGTCTCCCTTCTTCTCCTTTCTAGGCATGTTTCTTTCAAGAACCATCTCCAATCCCCCCCCCCCTTTCTTTTTTATCAGTAGTCCTGCTTCTGATTCTATCATGCAACAAAATATGGCTTCAGAGTATATTACCTTCACCATGACATTGCCAAATTTAATGGACACTTTTCAATCTTTACCTTATTGATGGATTTTGACACAGTGGACCACTGAGCTCTTGAATCTCTATTCCACTGGCTTCAGTGACCAGACCTGGTTCTTTCATCGTCTCTCAGGTCATTCATTTCTGGGCTTATGCATAGCTCCATTTATGGATGCTTCTGAGGATTTTGTCCTGGGACTGCTACTCTTGCTTCTCCACATATTCTTTTTGGACAATCTGATTCACTCTCATGATGTGATTCATGGTACAAAATGATTTATTCCAGGGGCGCCTGGGTGGCTCAGTCGGTTAAGCGTCTACCTTCGGCTCAGGTCATGATCCCAGGGTCCTGGGATCAAGCCCTGTGTCGGGGTCCCTGCTCAGCAGGGAGTCTGCTTCTCCCTCTCCTCCCCACTTGTGCTCTCTCGCTATCTCTGTCTTTCTCTCTCTCAAATAAATAAAATCTTTAAAAAAATGATTTATTCCAGAATCTAAACACCAGAGGCATCCAAACAGGGGCACTGTCCTAAAAGAATTATTTAATGATTTTCACTTTTTGATCACACCTTTTTAATGAACAAAGGACACTTGACCATGTGGTGATGATGTGATCTGACTGGCCTGGCTGCAAGTGGACTTGCTGGTAATGCCACTTTTGTTAACAGAGTATAGACAAATGGTGCAGATAATAAATGACAATCACAGGGACAAGAGGGCAGTTCCACTGGAAACACACACAAGTAGTAATGATTTAGTCTGGTAACACTCCAGTGTACTGAATTACAATTGTGTGTGTATACTACATATTTCACAGTCTTTTTTTTTAAGATTTTATTTATTTATTTGACAGAGCAAGAGAGCACAAGCAGGGGGCGCAGCAGAGGGTGAGGGAGAAGCAGGTTCCCCGCTGAGCAGGGAGCCCGATGCAGGTCTCCATCCCAGAACCTGGGATCATGACCTGAGCCGAAGGCAGGGGCTTAACGACTGCACCACCCAGGTACCCCTGCTTTTTCATTTTCTTAACAGTGTATTTTGATGAACAGAAGTTATAAATTTTGATGAGCTCTAATCTGTCGAATTTTTTCTTTCATCATTTTATGAATTATGCTTTTCATGTCCTTTCTAACCTCAGTCACAAGTATGTTCTCCTATGTCTTTCTCTAGAAATATAGTTTTCGGTTTAACTGTTAGGTCTATGCTTTGAATTAATTATTGCATATGATGATAGGAAAAATTGTTTTTTCTTTTTTTAAAAGATTTTGTTTTTAAGTAATCTCTACTCCTAAAATGGGGCTCAAACTCACAACCCCAAGATCAAGAGTCGCACGCTGCACTGACTGAGCCAGCCAGGCGGCCCCGTTTGTTTGTTTTTAATGTGTATGTCTAATGATCCAGCACTATTTGTTGGCATGACTACATTTTCTCTATTGAATTATCATGGCTTTTGTCAAAACCTCAATTGACCATATGCATGTGGATCTGTATCCAAACTCCATTCTGTTCCATTAATTTTTATATCTTTTGTTTGTTTGCTCATTTTGCCATTACTATATTGTCTTGATTATTGTAGTTTTATAGTAAGTCTTGAAATCAGGTATTGTAAACTCTTCAACTTTGTTCTTTTTAAAAATTGTTTGGGCTACTTCTAGTTTTTTAATTTTTTTAATAAAACATAAATAAGAGCATACTTTGTAAATTAAGAAGACTTTTATGCAGGGCATCTATAAACAGTTGATGCTTCCTCTAGTAGATAAGCAGGTTATCTCTGGAAAGGGAGACAGAGATCTTGCAATAACTTGCTTCAGAACAAAAGCTACAGTCTGTTGAAATCCTATCACTTCTTCTGGGAAGGAAAAATCATTACTGGTGGTGTCCAAGTACCAAGGCCTCAGTGGGGGTGGGGCAAATCTTTCCTGAGGAGCTCCAGGGGCTTCTCTGACTGACATTCCCTGAATGTATCTGACTTTCTCATATTCCGTGCCTTTGCACATGGGCTTTCTTCTTACAATGTCTTCTCCTCCATACCTAGTTGTTAAACTCTTACTAATCTTTTATGACTGAATTCAAGCATCATTCTAAATTGAATCTTTTCTACCTGTCCCAGATGACATCCCAGGGGCCCCCACAGCTCTCTGTGGAGCTCCTTCGTAGAGCAGCTCAGTTCTGGGATTATATTTAAATGTATGTGCCCATTCCTTCATTACTCACTCAACATTATAAGCATCTACTATATACCTGTCAGGTCCTGTGTGGGTGCGGGAGACGTAAAAATGAATAGGTCACAGTCTGTGCTTCCAGGGCAGTGGTGTCTGAGAGAGGAAACCTGCCATGTAGACAAATATGCTTTATGCAACAGATCGAGGCTATAGGGTACAATTCTGGTAAAAGAAGGGAAGGATGGGAAGGAAGCCACATGCTGACTTCTGAAAGAATTTTTTACCAAGGGGATGGGTCTTTATGTTTCCTTAATTTGGATTACTGTATAAGATTTTATTTATTTAAAATATTTTATAATTTAAGCAGAATCAGACCTATAAATACAGAGAACAAACTGACGGCTGTCAGAGGGAAGGGGGGTGGGAGGTGGAGAAAAATGGGTGAAGGGGAGAGGGAGATACAGGCTTCCAGTTGTGGAATGAATAAATCAAGGTAATAAAAGGCACAGCGTAAGGAATATAGTCAATGGTATTGTAACAGCGTTGTATGGTGACAGATGGTAGCTACCTTTGTGGTGAGCATAGTATAACATACAAACTTGTTGAATCACTAGGTTGTACACCTGAAAGTAATGTAATGGTGCGTGTCAACTATGCTCAAATTAAAAAATTAAAAACAATAAAATAAAATAGTGGGGCAGCTGGCTGGCTCAGTTGGTAGAGCATGTGACTTTGATCTCTTTGAGTTTGAGCCCCATGTTGGGGGTAGAGTTTACTTAAAAAAATAAAAATAAATAAAAAATTTAAAAAACCCCAAACAAAAAAATACATAATAATTAGATTGACTGCCTCTTCTTCCTTCATGTTCTTAATTGTTAATGTTTTTACCATACTTGTATAGTAGTGTGAAGTACACGGTTAGGACTTCAGTAACTGTCAGTTTTAATTAAGACCATAGAACATGTCTTAAAATTACATGAAAGACCTATTAAGCACCTAATATATTTTTTTTAAGATTTTATTTATTTATTTGACAGAGAGACACAGCGAGAGAGGGAACACAAGCAGGGGGAGTGGGAGAGGGAGAAGCAGACTCCCCGCGGAGCAGGGAACCCGATGCGGGGCTCGGTCCCAGGGATCATGACCTGAGCCGAAGGCAAATGCTTAACGACTGAGCCGCCTAGGCACCCCAAGCACCTAATATTATTGAGGCAATTTTCAAGGCACTATAAGAAAAACAGGAAAAAGTCTGATAAAAAAAATTTGCTGTATACTTGATGTGATGAGCCTCAGATATGGACAAACACCTAAGAATTTATAACATAAACATTTCAATGACAAAGGGATCTCATTAGGCAACATATTCTTATTCATCAATTAAATTGCCTAATAAATAATTGTTCAAGGAATTCAGAGAATGAAGGTGGTCAGCAAGTTTTTTTTTTTTTTTTAAAGATTTTTTGTTTGTTTATTTTAGAGATAGAAAGAGAGAGAGAGCAAGCAGGGGGAAGAGCAGAGGGAGAGAGACAAGGAGACTCCCCACTGAGCATGGAGCCCAGCATGGGGCTTGATCCCAGGACCCTGAGATGATGACCTGAGCCAAAACCAAGAGTTGGATGCTTAACTAACTGGGCCACCCAGGTGCCCTGATCAGCAAGTTTTTATGAAGGTAGTGGGATCTGAGCTTGGTGCTGACAGGCAGGTTTTGTCTATTTGGACAGACAAAGAGGAAGAGGAGATAATGAAAGTGAATAGTATGAACAGCTTTGACTTTGGAATCAGAAAACTCTGGGTTTTTCCTCACCTTTACAGCTTAGCTCCAAGCATCTCTTCTCTGAAATCTTTACTCCTCATTCCCTTCTTCTCCTACCCGACAGAATGGACCACTCCCACTGCATTCCCACCATATACTCTATATACATTAGCCACAACACTTCATAGCATTTTTAAAAACTTGTCATTCTGGCACTTACTTGATCTGTGACCTTAGGCAAGTAAGCACACCTTTCTGAGCCTCAGTTTCTTTATTTGTAAAGTAGAGACTCCTACCTCAGAGGATTGTTTTGGAAGTTAAATTGAATGGTGTGTACAGACTAATTCATACAGCAGCAAAACGCATGCACAGGACTTGGAAAATGTTTTATTTCTGTCCTTTGATATGAGCAAAAGCTTAGAGAGGGGAAGGGGAGAGAAGTAGGCAGACATCCCAGGGGGCTCTGTGAGGGACGATAGGAGCTTCATTATGATGGCAACCAGAAGTCATTACCTGTAGGGCATAGTCTCAGTTCCTAAAAATCAGTATCTTCTTTTCTTTTCCTCCTTTCAGTTTAATCAACATCAACAAAAATTTGAAAGTTAAACCAAATGTGTGAGGCTTAAGTCAGGCTTACAAAATTCCTGTTCTTAGTGGTTTAAATCAAACAAGTGAAAAGAAAAAAGATATGGATATTGTGTGATATCACATGCTATATTATGGAGATTATGTGATACTTCGTACTGATAATCTACAACGGATTTTTTTTCAAGGTGAAATGAATCAGATGCTCATTTTCTAAGTTTTACCATTTACAAATGTAATTATGAAAAAAGAAAATAAAATGGAGCAGTTTAAGATTCTGAAAACATTGAGGCACAAAATTATTACATGTAGAAGAGTGTACAGGATTGAAATATTTTAAAGTTATTTTATGACTGATTTTGGTCATCTAGCTTATAATCACTTAAATTTAATGTTTAGCTTTGTCAAACTCTATGTGAAAAATTTGTTTCTAGCCAGAGACGGTTATGCATGAAAAATAGTAGATACATTTATAAGTATGAAAACCATAAACCAGCATAAGGAATTCTCTGTTTGGGTCTGGTAAATGTAGACATTGTAATGCAGAGAGCATGCAGTGGGTCACTGAAATTGAAATTGCTTGGAGCCCACAGACATTCTGTAGTCAGAAAAAAGTCGGTTGATATCTATGCAGCTATCACTGGGTACTTGAAACTTGACTTATTATTTTCACTTTTTTATATATATATAAAAGACAAATGAAAAAGGAAAGAAGAAAACAAGCCAGGCTTCTTTCCTTGCGGCAAGCTCAGAGAACAGTTCACACTCCCAGCCTGTAAGGACGGTTTGTTGGTGTGTCTTCTCTTCAGAAGAGGGAAAGGATCAAACAAAGACAGAAAACCAAGTAGTGTAATACAGTTGGGCCACCTCTCCGTCCCTTAGATATCCTCTTTAGATGGAAATTCAGCCCTTTCCTCAAAGACCAAGGTTTTGTGTTATATTTTGACCTGCAATCATTAAATACACGTGCTTGTACACAAACACAACAAGGAATCTTTTTTTCCCTTACCTTTCGTGAAACCTTCCTGCATGGAAATAAAAGGGAGTCATTCAAAAAACAAAACAAAACAAAGCAAAACTTCATTAAGATCTATTGTTCCTACTCCCACAGTCTATCCCAAAAGCCCTCTGCTCTTTTTACTGCCACCCTGAAGAGGAGCACAGTGAAGATCCTAACTCTGCAATTGAATTCATCTGTAAACTCCACAGGATTCCTGGAGAGAGGCAGTGATTTGATTTGGGCGTTTGACTGTAGAAGCGTATTCACAAATGTTATAGGTCAATAATGTTTGTATTGGGTTTAAAACAGCCACGTGAAAATGCACTCCAGAGAACTTGCAATTCTCGCTGTAAAGTATGTATCAAAGGACTTAAAAAAAAAAATCAGTTTCTTCTGGAACTGATAAGCCCTGGAAGCAGCTAGCGTGGGGATTCTAGCCTTGCTCCACAGTGGTGCTTTATTTTAGGAAGAGAGAGAAGATTGGAAGCTTGTCAGGCTTTTCTGAATTTAAAACCTCTGATTCAGGGTCATCATGGCCAAGTGAGGGTCCTAAAAAGCAAATGGCGCAGAGACAGCAGGGGGAAGTTCTGGAGAAGAGGGGAAGGAACTGTGTGAGGACTTGGCGTTGAAGAGCCCTCCAGAATCCCAAAATTGCAGTCATGCTTTCAGCAAGAGAACCAGGAAGATAGACATGGCAAGTTATCTCGATGCCTCCTTTACTCCATCACTAATTCATCCTCTAATCTGACAGAAGACATACATGTGGACACAAGGCAAGAGTAATGGTATCTGAGATTTTCCTCTTCCTCCGGCTAAGGGTGTATTTCAGACTTCTTTTTGCTCAAAGCCCCCTTACAGGGCATGGAAAAGGAATAATGAGAGAAACTGGCCGAGAAAAGAGCATAGGTAGGTCTGTCTCTTCTTTTGAAACCTGCTGCCGTCGCATAATCAAGAATGGCTTGAAGGGAAATGCGTATTTCCTGGTGACTCTAAGCATCCTCACATGATGACTGAAAACTTAGCTGGGAGAAAAATAGCCTAAATATTAATTGCTTAATGGTAAACTGACTCAGGGCCACCAGATTCAGGAACTGTGCTATCAATTTTTATATATCATATGCTGACCAAGGCTCTCTCTCAAAGTACTGATGAAAATCTGAAGGAAAAGTCAGGTCGAGGTACACTTTGAAACAGAGTATGTGGATCACATAGTTAACAGAAGGGTAAAAAAAATCCGATTGGAATCTGAAAAATGCATCCCTCTTTACCTTCTTACAATCTTAATAAGCCACTAAATGTTAATAAAATAAGGTTACCACAAAATATACTTTTCAAAAGATATATTCTGTGTCAGAGTTCAGCCCATTTACCTGAATTTTATAGTTAAAAAAAAAAGTCATTCGTCTTAGCTCTGCACTTGTAATGAAGAAGACTTCTGTTCCACTAAGACCACAGTCTCAGGCACACAGATGGGCGACTACCAAGGGCCACTATGCCCTCGGACGCTTCTGCTTGCCAGGAGGGACCCGAAAGCACCACGCAGAATGGTAGAACAGACTCTTGCCCTGTGTGAGACTCCAGAAGCTGTGAAACCCATCTGAAATATATACTGGGATTCTTTTCTACAAATCACGACAAGATTAATACAGAAAATGCAAACAAGAAAAAACCCAGGATCTGGCTCATTCCCCTGAGGTAGTGGGAGGGAAATTTCTAGGGAGATCAGGTTTCGTTTTTGTATAATTACACACTCCATTGAATTTAATTATTTTGTAGTTAAATTCCTAGCAGACAGATGTCTCCTTAGTATATACCTTCATTTTCTTTCCGCTGTAATCACGTTTTCCTAGATTGTTTTGATGAGAACTTGTGTTTTAGGTAATGTTCAAAGTATGGTATAAAGTGAGAGCTCTCTTTGTGAAGTGTTTTCATTGCCTATTATTTTGCTGAGCTCATTTTATATGAATTAAAAATTAAAAAATTGGTTAAGGCTCTGTATATTAACCTCACAAATCCCGATTTCCGTCTCCTCTAGCTTTCTGAGGCTATTGCTGGACTTCTCAAGTTCTGATTATTAGGTCATTGTAAGGGTCCGTTCCTGCCTGAGCCACCCCACTGGGCTGGCAGCATACTGGAAAGGAGGTGAGGTTTTGAAAGATTTATCTTGGAGGCCAGAGATTTCAAGCCAACGTCAGACATTCTGTAACTTTTCTCCTTGCGGGTTTGACAACTTCGTCTGTCTAAATTAGGTCCGAAGTAGATTGCTGTCAAGTGTGGTTGTGGGAAGAATGCTGGTGGAGAGACCTGGTTTCTCTCTCGGTCTGGCTCTGCCCCTAATTTGCTACATGACTCAGACTTTTATTCAACATTTATCCAACCTCTGTGAATGCTTCTTACATGGCAGACGTGGTCTGGTTTTGTTTTTCTTCTTAAATGTTGGGAAGAACGATAGCATAGTAACTAAGAGCTGGTCTCCAGACTCGGATCGAGCCGTTTGGAGTCCCAGCTTCGTGACTGATGCATCCTTGTGCACTTGTTTACACTCTCCAGACCTCAGGTCCTTATTTATACTATGCAGTCATCCAGACTTCACAGGTTGCATTGTGATTTAGCAGAGACAATGAAGGCAATGTGCCTAGAGCAGCGCAGGGCCAACTGCAAGTGCCCTCTAACAAGTAGCTATCGTTACCATATTGAGAAGAAGCCAGCAGGGCCAGTGGATTCTCACTGGGATGAGAATCAGATCTGGTTTGAGTCCTCAGTCTACCACTTACCCTTGGGCAGGTAACTTAACCTTTTTCAGCCTGAATCTGTATCTGTACCGAGAAAACAAGGAAATCTTGCCTTCCTCGGGTTCTTTAGTGGATTAAAATAGACACATGTGAAAATATCACCTTTAGTTTATCTGAACCCCCCTCCTCTACCTCCAGCATCTAGAAGGAATGTCATAAAATACAATTTTGGTCTCACTTAACATTTGTCAACAAATCCCAATTTTCTCCAGAATTAAGTCCAAATTTATTAGCATGTCATACTGAGCTTATACTCCAAAGTCTTTCTGAGGCTATTTCAGTCCACCTGTCCATTGTCTCCAACTAATTACTAGCCACATGGAATCAACACACATTTCCTTGATCACACGTCGCTTTTGCACAGCCTATTCCTCCTGCTTAAAATTCCCCTCTCCTTTTGTACGTAACCAACCCCTCTCGTCATTTAGCGTGGCTCTTGCATTCTCTGCAGACCTTCCAGACTACTTCATTGGAGAGTGAGCTCATCACTCTCTCCTCTTCTCTGATGCAGCAATTTGTTGATGTCTTCATTCTGGAATGAACAAACGACCTTGTGAGTTTTGTCAACATAGATAGTATTTCCTTAAATACAGGTATTGTACTTTATTCATCTTTGCATCCCGAGGGGCTAGAGTAATTCTTTGGCATTCAACAAATTATTTCTAAACAGAAGAAAGAGAGAGAGAGAGAGAGAAAGGAAGGAAGGAAGGAAGAAGGACAGAAAGGAAGGAAGGAAGGAAGGAAGAAGTTATTATTATTGTTGAATTCATTTTTATTGTATCTGACAAACCCATAGTTTTGAAGTTAAAAAAAACCAGAAAAGTTTCCAGGCACTTGGAACACATTGCTCCAGGGTCATTTGGAGCCCAGCCTACACCGCAGGCAAGAAGAAGCTCTCTAAAGTCAGCTACTCTTAACAACTATAATTGCAACATTTGTTGGATTTAAAGCAACAAAATGGTGAACCTTTTCTTTCTTCTAGTACATATCAATAATGCAGAAATGTTCCAAAGGAAAAATCATTAACTAATTAAAAAATGAATGAAATGTGCCTGTGTAATCAATATAAGGATTTTTTTTCTTGGTTTGGGTCTTAATAGAAAAATCATAATTGGTCTTTGTATGAATTAAAAACAAATCCTGGTCAGCTGTCATAAAATTTCAACATAAATGACTAACAAGTAATTACCAATTCAAGATGTGAAAAAAAAAACCAAACAAACTGGTGGGAGGGGAGGAAAAGAGGTAGGTACGGTGAGAAAAAAACAAGATTTGGGGGCTTTGAAGTTTCCCCAGCATGGAGGCAACGGTGGCCGACCAGGTCTGACTTCCTGACTCCTTCGCCAGACATCCCCAAGTTTTGAGGTAAGATTAAGTTTGCTTTGAGTTTATTTCCGGGTCCTTTTCTTATCTTTTCCTTCATAGCCGACTGGGGAGCTCTTTTTGCTGTTTGCTGTCCCCACCAGGTCTCAACTGGTCTGTGACCCTCTGAAGTGACCGGGACCCCTTTCCCTTGCATCCCACTCCTGTGGTTTTCAGGAGCCCTCCACTAAAGCCAAATGCTAAACAAATCCACCTTAGGGTACAGCCTTCCCAGGGGGGTTCTCATTTGAACATAGGTCAGCCATTTAACCAAATGCATTTCTAAGGGATAGCATATCAAGGCATGTGAGAAAGTGAAGTGTGGAATTTCGTGCCTTTTGAGGAAGACAGATTTATCCTTGGGAGTCTTCTCAGTGCCTTCTGACTCAGGCACTTTGCAACCCGGATGGTTGTCCGTTGGATTTACTGTCACTCAGGGAAGCGGAGGGGGCTGGAGGAAAGGCTGCTCCTGGGGCTGGTGGGACAGGAGCTGGTCACCGATGGTTAGTTATATCCAGTGGTAGTATATGAGCGAGGGCTGCTGTGTTGAACCTGTTCAGGGTCTGCAGCTAAGCTTTTCACCCAGAGTTATTGTGAATATCCCCTGAAGCCCATTTTGAAGGTTGTTAATCTAAACTTTGAAAATTTGCTACTTTTTCCAGGACAGGTATAATGAAAACAAAGCTACTGAAGAGTCAGCTTCTGATTGTTGGTCTGGAGCTGAGGACATCATTAGAGGAATGGTCCTATGCGTTCATTAAGCCATTAGCTTTTTCTTTAACCAGTGTGCAAACTAGGCCTTTTTAAATGCCCAGAGAGTCTCTTAAAAGCGGGGTGTAAAATCACTACAAAAAAAGACCTCTGGCTGTTGCCTAGGATAAAATCATAGAATTTCGGGTTGGGAGGAAATGTAAAGGTCATCCTCCCTGTGACTTTTCCAAGTTGCTATCACTTGAAGAAATGGGAGCGCAGGGTAGAGGAAATAATTTTGGATTGGGATCCAAAAAAACCTCAATTATTCTCTCCCAGTGTTGCATTCCCATTTGCACAAAGTCTGACGAGTCACTTTTTAATTTTTATAAGGGAGCAACAAGCTGGTAGCTAGAGGCCATGATTCAGTCCAAACATCTGTTTTGTTTTTCTTACAGCATTTAGAAAATTAGAAAATTCCATCTAAAAACCTGGATATACAGTTTCTCTTGGAAAAAAAAGGATGATCCACTGATGTTGGGTCTGCATTTTCTGACTCTTGATCAGAGCTGAGTAGTACCGTCCCCTTGAGCTGGAGCTTGGGCTGTCTTGGTGGCCCCTGTCCTCACCACTCTCTGTTTTATCCTGGCCCATGCTCTCCTTCGTCTGTATCCAGAAAGCACTGAGTTTGGAATCTCTGAGCTAGACATGGTGTGCCAATATTATTATCTATAAAATGGGCAGAGGGGAGAATGACAGGTGATACTAGAAAAGCAGTTTCCAAACTTAGTTGGTCATAGAAATAACTTGGCATATCAATAAAAATGCAAATTTGGGGGCCCCCACTCATGTGGATTCTGACTCAGTGGGTATGGTAGGGTATCTGATGCTGGTTTGTCTGTTTGTTTTTTAAGTGCCTCAACTGACCCAAGCAAGGGTTAGAATCTTGACTTAAAATTATCTCAAAAAATCTAGCTCTAACATTCTATCAACCCAACTAACCCCAGAATTCTAGTTTGATCATTCTTTTTCAGGTCAACGGACTTTAATGCACTTAAGGCTCTGGTGTAATTATTAAATCCAATTAGCCACTGAGTTAAATTATTTCCAATCAACCTTAGGCTATTTACTATAATGTCCCCCAACCTGTGATCTGAATGGGAACAAAGGCACATGGGGACTTGAATACTATTCATCTATCACTTCCACATTAAAGCGACTTCTTCACACAGCAGGTAAAAATTCCCATAGCCCGGTCTCACTCTTCTGAGGATACACATATTTAAAAAAGAGTTAAGGGAGAGAGGAAATTCTTATCAATGCACCATTTGAGCGTAAATAAAAGAAAGGGATCTGCAGGATTAAGGGTGCTCTGATAACAGGCACATTTTACGTGGGTCTGTTTAACTTGTGTTTGGGACAGTTTCTTAGAAACTTGAAAAAAAATACAGGAAGGATTTAAATTTGATGCAGTGAGGTCTTTAAAAATTTGGCACAAGTCTTTGTGTTCTTTCAACTCACCCTTCAAGGTATCACAATGTGAGAGAACGCAGGCTCTGGGCTCAGACTGCCTAATATCAGAAACTGTGGACTGATGTCTGTAGACAAGAGGCTTGAGGAGAGGAGCGGTTTCTATGGAGATGGGAATTAGTGAGGAAGTGCTTTCCTTTCGATTATCCTCCATCCTAATAGGGACAATTGCAACCATTTATCTTTCTCTGAAAGAATAAGGACATCTTTGGGAACAATAGCAAGGACTTGAGTGAGACCGGTCCATGTTAAATATCCTAGAATATCACCCCCACCCCCACTTCTTTCAATGTAAATCATAAGGTCTTTGATGGTGGCCTTGGCCTAAGAGGGACGACTGATTTTTGTCAGAGAACAAAGTCAAGAAACCCATATTACTTTATGTTTATAATATTTTATATATAATTATGCTATTTTAAAGTTAAGACGTATACTATTTCTAAAGATGATAGCCTGAATTCATAGTCTCTGAACAATACAGAAACTTTCACTGATATCTGAGAAGTAAGAGAAACGAACCAGTATTCACAGTTTTCAGATGGAGAAACTAAAGCATCAACAACTTAAGTGCTGTTTTTCATCATTTGTGGAAAACAAATGTGTGAATGCATACAATGTTTTTGGAATTCGAATTTAATGACTTTTCTTTTTGTATTCCTGTTAATATTTTTTTCTTTTCGTATTCTTTGCTAACACGTGACTGTAACACAGTTGAATGATCTAGAAATGGATAAAGCAAACAGTGAAAGTTACACAGATTCCACTATCTAGAGCTAACAACTGTTATCTCTTTAATTGATATCCTTCCAGAGCTTTTTTCTCAACCTATACATACACACAGAGATATATATGGATAACTTATCTACTTATATTTTATATAAATGAACTCCTATAAGTTATTCAGCTCTGAAAATATTTTTCTTGGCAATGTATCATGCACCTTTTTCTTCCCTAGGTAACATGTCTATGTCATTTTTTTTAACGGTTGCATAGTAATTAATTACATGGAGGTACCATAGTTTAATCATTTTCTTATTTTGGACATTTAAATTATTTTCTCTTTGTTTTTTTGCTTTCTTCTTCTTCTTCTTCTTCTTCTTCTTCTTCTTCTTCTTCTTCCCTCCTTCTCGTCTTCCTCCATTTTATTTTTATTTATTTTTTCTTACCAACAGTGCTGCTTTAATTACCATTTAGAAGTTGGATAAAAGCTATCAGTATGTCCTTTAAATAGGAACCGGTTTTCCTTTGCAGCAAAACTTCTGAGAAGGTGCATTCTCAACATGGCAATGTACACTGGATGGTTTTAATAATAAAAATAAAAATAGTCCTTCTAATGGTATAGTGAAAAGTAGAAACTCATGGTCCCAATATGTACTTCTTTGAATATTAGTTACTTCTTCCATTCACTTTGAACAATAATGCAAAACCTTTACACCCCAGCGGTTCTTAACCTTGCTTGCACATAGAATTTCTTAGAGGATTTGTAAACATTCTGATACTCAGGTCAAGGCTACAATGAAATTATAACCTCTGAAGGCAACTCCCAGGCATCAATACTTTTTTTTTTAAGATTTATTTATTTTAGAGAGAGAGAGCATGTGAGCAGAGGGGAGGGCAAAAGGAGAGAGAATCCTGAAGCACACTCCCCACTGAGCACAGAGCATGATGAAGGGCTCAATCCCAAGATCATGATTTGAGCCAAACCAAGAGTCCACTGCCCAACTGACTGAGCCACCCCAGTGCCCCTAGGCATCAAATAAAAAAAAATTTTTTTTTAAAGATTTTATTTATTTGTCAGAGAGAGAGAGAGAGAGCACAAGCAGGGAGGAGCAGCAGGTAGAAGGAGAAGCAGGCTCCCCACTGAGCGAGGAGCCTGATGCAGGATTAGATCCGAGGACCCCGGAATCATGACCTGAGCTGAAGGCAGACGGTTAACCGACTGAGCCACCTAGGCGTCCCTAGGCATCAATACTTCTTAAAGCTCCTCAGATGACTCCAATGTGCATGGTTGGCTTCATGGGCCTGTGCTCAGAAGAACCCTATGCTTGGTTTAAAGCTCTGCTGTCATAACTATCTTGAAACGTATCATAATTCTGTCTTGGGAACTGTGCTCTAATGTGAAGTTTGATGGGACAATGGAGCATGCCATTCACATATAGCCTCTGTGGTGCCCGATTAGCACTGCATTCCAGTGGACCCATGATCCATGGCAGTTCATTGAGACTCAAAGTGAATGTAAGTTACGCATATTACACTATGACTGGGTAAATGGGGGATGACAGCCCAGAGAAGCTACACTTTCCATTCAAACAAGCACTTGTTTCGAACACAGAAGACAGTGGTGTTTTGAGCACTACAGATGATCAAGGAACCCTATCATGTCCTTTCTCACTTATGTCACTTCCCTTTTTAATCATTTCATTTACACTCAGAATTTCTCTTACATGGAAGGAAAAGGAAAGATAGGGCAAAACTTTGACTTTTAGAACTTCCTTATTCACCAGTAAGTCAAAGATAGTGGTAGTAGAATGTGTATAAATCAAGAAAGTGAAATAAAGACGACTGAGTTAGTTTTTTTTTTAAGATTTTATTTATTTATTTGACACACAGAGAGACAGAGAGCAAGAGCACAAGCAGGGGGAGCGTCAGGCAGATAGAGAAGCAGGCTGAGCAGGGAGCCTGCTGTGGGTCTCCATCCCAGGACCCCGGGATCATGACCTGAGCGGAAGGCACACGCTTAACTGACTGAGTCACCCAGGCACCCCGACTGAGTTAGTTTTGTGCCACACTTCCACTTCTGTAGTAAGAACAAAAATACATGTTTGTAGAGCTATAAAATACAAATTATATAATTTTAGTGATTCTGTGTATGAGTTAAATGCTTTTAAATTTGCATTTACAACCGGCATTGCACGATATAAAGAAAATGATAAAATTTTTCCTAATAATTTGAGATTTCAGGTGTTCTTTATTTGGAACATTATTAAATGGCAAATAAACACCATTAATAGTCAAGATAGAGAGTGTGGAAAAAAGAAGACTTTAAGCTTTCGTACCTTTTTTCCTGTTTGAATAAGGGGTCTCACATTTTGTTTTGTCCTGGGCCCCCTGAATTCTGTAGCCACCTCTGCCAGTGTATAGTCAAGTTTGAGAATCACCGGTCTAACCCTTACCTTGCACTGTTTAAAGGTCTCTCACACTTCCACCTGGTCTCCAGTGTTACCTGTTTCATTGTACTTCAGAGACTTGGGTTTATGTGAGAAGAAAGTAACCCTCCCCCCCAGCCCCGATCCCCCCACCAGAAGAAGGCTAGAAATCTGGGAGCTGTGAAAAACATAGAGGCCTGTGTTCAATTGCTGTTCTGATACATGGATACATTTTGGGATCCAAAGTAATTCAGATAATTTTCAGTATGATTATAGGAGATACTGCCTTACTCTCAATGGATTATGAATCCACAGAGGCAGGATTTTTACATGCCTCCGAAGAACCACTAGAATGGCGACTATATAGCAGCTGTCCATCAGTAATGCTGAATTCATTAACCACAAAGTTTTTAAAGATACGGTATTTGAACATTTGGGGTTAGTCCTCTCACTCATAGATGCATTCAAGTGATGCATTGACCACTGTCTAACGATTCATCTTGACTAGTGGTTTTCCTGTCAGTTCTTAGTTCCTATTCTGCCTCTTGGAATAGTTTTGTTATCTCTTGGTTGACACGAGAAAGTTTCGTGGCTCACACAATTGTCCTTTGTGGCTACGGTAAGGTAGTCTTTGAGGAGCAGTTTTAAAATTGAGTCGTTTATCTGAAGATTTGTGATGAGTTTGGAAATCTCCAGAACACGAGGAAAAGTCAGAGGTATACAATGAACGCTAGGAATGTTGTCCTAGAGAGAAGTCATGGGCTGTGAGCTACAGGTGACCTTGTCCCAAAGCGGACTTCTTTGTTTCACATCCTAGGATGGAAGCAGCCAGGTTGAACTCCATCCTGCTGCAGCTGGGCCTGGACTCAGTTCAGTAGATCTGTAGCCAGTGAGAATAAGGATAGTGGAGACGCGTCCCTTGGAAGAGGTGACAAGGATCTAAAGGGAAGGAAACTGATAGCACGTGTAGGAGTCTATTTAAAAAACGATAGATTAAAAAAAAATCTGAATAATTTCCAAAATTCTGAGGCAACAAAATTAAACTGTTTCTCCGTTAAGATTCCTTGGACTGCCTGCCCCTCAGTGTATTTTCAGAACCTTGTTAATGAGATAGAAGTTTAATTTTGCCTAAGACTGTCAGCGTCGGGACATAGAGGTGCTATGTGTTTAGACAGTAAATTTGAGTTTTTTGACATTACATAATCAGATCAAGTGGTGTTGCTCTCATTGAAATTAAAGAGAAGAGGATTATATTTAGCTTATTTTCAGACTAGTCTTAGTGAGCATCACAGACACGGATATTAATTTTTTAAATGAAAAGTAGACTGTTTACCATGCACAAAGGATCATTTGTGCTACCCAAATCTATGCTAATCTCCATTTCAAATCCCTTAGCAACTGTTACTTGGTTAGAAAGGTTCAATTTTCATGGAAGAAAGAAAACTTTCTGAACATGTTACAGCGAAATTTTGTTTTAGAGTATTGAGTCAAGTTATTAAAAATATTAACAGTTACAAAAAGTAATAAAATGGCTGCTTAAAATGAGTTTGAATTATTCCTTAAATGCAGCAAAATCTTCCTAAATCTGCTACTCAAATTAGATGCATTAATTTCTACATTGTAATAAAAGATATTAAATAATAGAAATAGACAAGTATACCAAAACAGTGTATGAAATGGAGATTGAAAAGATTTTCTTTCAATAGTTATTCATTCATTCATTCATTCATTCATCTGCTCACTCAATATATAGTAGTGAACACCTACTATTATTAGATTCCAGGAATATACAAAAGAATAGATATAATGCTTGGCCTGAAGGAGTTTATAACCTAGTAGGAATATATATTTATAAACTTAAAAATGGGTGAACTATAATCATTGATGTCATAAAGTTATGAAGACATTTTAAAAATTAAGTGAAGTGGAAAATTAACAGGAAAAATATAACTTCCTAATATCGAAGCAAGAAGAAATAAATCAGTAAAGATATTGTGTCAGCAGTTAAAAATATAACAACAACAGAAACAACAGTAAATAAAAAAGCTCACTCAAGATCCAGGTCATTTATAGGAACATTCTCTCAAACATTTAAGGAACAAATAATTCTTGTATTTTATAACATGTCCTTAAAATAAATATTTGTTAAATATATGCATTACTGAATAAGTCAAGAGAATAAACAAAGACGGAAATCTTCTTATCTAGTTTTATGAGGTTAATATAACTTTGATAATAAAGCCAGACAAGAACAGTATAATTTGGGGGTGCCTGGGTGGCTCAGTCGTTAAGGGTCTGCCTTCGGCTCAGGTCATGATCCCAGGGTCCTGCGATCAAGCCCCACATTGGGCTCCCTGCTCCACGGGAAGCCTGCTTCTCCCTCTCCCACTCCCCCTGCTTGTGTTCCCTCTCTTGCTGTCTCTCTCTGTCAAATAAGTAAAATCTTCAAAAAAAACACAGAAGTATAATTTGAGAGGTAAATTATGATCTAAGAACATTTATGAAATAGATGTTTATATTAATTTCCCATATATATTTGTGTATGAGTATGTATGCAAACATGTGTATATAACATTATAATGCATCATGGTCAAATTGAGTTTAGCTCTGGAATATAAAGAACGCCTAAAATGAATCATTTTTAATATAATTCTCTAAATAAAGTATTAAATGACAAAATATTTGACTGTCTCAATAGGTGAAGAAAAATCATCTGATAAAACTGCTTTCTTTCATTACAAAAACTCCCAGCAAAATAAAAATAGCAGTAAATTTCTTTTGCTTCATAAAAAGAATTCATCAAAATTCTGTAGCAAATAGTGTACTTAATGATGAACAGAGAATTCCCTTTGAAGTCTAGAACAAGAGCAGGAGCCCTGCTCATCATTGTGCTGGAGGAATAAGCTAGTTGTAGCCAGACCAGAAAAAAAAGGCATCGAGATTGACAAAAGCAAAGCAACACTTTCAATATTTATATGTTATGTTTTGCGACGAAAACCCAAGAGAATCTAGGAGAATCTTTTTAGAACTAGTAAGAGAAGTCAACAAAGATTCTGAATAAAATACCAATATACAAAAATCAATTGTGTTAAGATACCACAGTAATGAATAATTAGAAAATATAACTGAAGAGGTTATATATTACAATAGCGATAAAAATTCTAATGTGCCTGGGAAAGAGGAAAGACATGGAGTGGTTTCACCTGTCAGAAAATGAAAAACAGACTTCAATCATAAGAATACTTATTGTTTAGTTAAGAAAATGTCTAAAGCTAGACATTTAGCTTTCAAAAGCCAAGCTTTTGATTTGGCAGCTGGAACATGTGAGCAATGAGCTGGGCTCATTGGGCTGGCTCCTCTAGGGGCCTCATCAGGGCTGGCCGGCTTCATGGGCGTGTGATCCATAAGGTCACATGAAACTCCACGTGTGGAAGGGCTCCGAGCTCTGTGTTGCTGTTCTGAAACTCTTGGTAATTTTATCTTTGAACTTGTGTTTAGTGAATGATGTCCAACAGGACAATGGGACACGTGTGTGAGCAGAGGAGTTATGTGAAATATACATGTCTGTCATTCCTTGTCATCTCATTTACATATAGCCTCTGTGATAACTCATGAGTATGAGACTCTGGTTGACCCACAGTGTGTGGGAGTTCAGTGAGACTCAAAGTCCTAGTTAGACATGTTACATCTATGACTAAGTTGGGACAAGGACAGCCCAGAAAGAATGGAAATATTTTCCATTTGAATCAGAACTTGCTTTGAGTATAGAAAGGAGGCAATGACATTCTAAGAAACACGAGCAACCCGGGAACCCTATCGTATCCTTTCTTACTTATGTCACTTCCCTATACTGGCCAGTTTGTTTATACTAAGAATGATGAAATATAAGGAAAGGGAAAGATAAGGCAACCCGTTGTATCTTTTCCTTCCAGTCCTTATTTATCAGTAAGTCCAAGGTAGAGAGTGTTGGTAGAATGTGTGCAAATCAAGACTTGAAAAAAGACAATTGAGTTAGTCTGGCGCAGCATTTCCACTCTTGTGGTAGGAATGAAATACATAAGCATGTATAAGCTGTGAAATACAAATTGTGTAACTTGGGATTCTGCACATGAGTTAAATGCTCTTATATCTGCATTTAAAACTGGCATTGCCCAATATAAAGATATTTATATAAAATATAAACAGGGATGCCTGGGTGGCTCAGTTGGTTAAACCTCTGCCTTGGGCTCAGGTCATGATCCCAGGGTCCTGGGATCGAGTCCCACATCAGCCTCCCTGCTCAGCGGGGAGCCTGCTTCTCCCTCTCCCTCTGCTGCTCCCCCTGCTTGTGCTCTCTCTCTCTGACAAATAAATAAAGATTTTTAAAAAATATAAAGAACATGAGAATTTATATATATTTATAATTTTTATATATTTATATATAAATATAAAGAGCATGAGAAAATTCATGCTAGTAATTTGTGATTTTAGTTTTTCTTTACTGAGAACACCATTAAATAGCAAATAAAGGGCACTATGGCAAGTCAAGGAAGCAACCATGGAAGAAAGAAAAAAGCTTTATATTTTAATTACCTTTAACAGAATTTTTTTTTCCTGCATTTTGAACAGGAGGTCCTGCATTTTTATTTTAGTATTGGTTCTTGCAAATTCCGTAGTTGGGTCTGCTTGCCATCCTCAGCTTCTTGCCTGCCTTCCACCACTGCCCCCGTAACAGTTGCCGCATGATCGCAAGATCACTCTCAAAGCTCCAGGAGTCAGCGCATGCTTGAGGCAGGAAAAAGGCAGAGGAGTTGGCGACAGCAAGCTCTTTTTTCATAGTCATTGCCTTTATCAGGAATTTAAAAATCTTTCCAGAGGCGTTCATCTACCTCTGAACCCCATGGACACTTTCAGTGGCAAAAAAGAATGAAACAGTAAGCATCTGGTAAATAGGATAGAACCATCCAAGCCCATAACTGGCTAAGCTAGGGAGTTGGCAAACATTTTCTGTAGAAGACCAGGTAGGTAGGCTTCTGTGGCTGGATAGTCCGACTCTGTTGCAACTAGTCAACTATGCCACTGTAGTGTGAAGGAAAATATAGACATGTAAATAAATGAGCGTAGCTGTGTTTCAGTAAATGTTTCTTTACAGATATAGGAAGTGGGACAGAACTGGCCTGTGGGCCGTAGTTTCATGGACCCCTGCATAGAGTTTATTTTGCTTTGGTTACTAAAAGGTGGGTCATGGGGTGATGATAGGATGTAGTTGCCATTTATTGAATGCCTACTGTTCAACACCTGTTCAACACCTGTGGCCGGTTGCCATCTCTAAAAAATATTTGTATTTTATTGTCAAGGAAGAAAAAGAAGGAGTTTGTTGGGAAGGCAAGTAACAGAATCTGGCACAACATAAACGAAGTCTTGATTAAAAAACAAGAGATGCAAATGCATAGATGAAATGACTTTATATTGTAAAGACATCACTTTTCTCTAGATTCACACATCAATTTCAAGTTCAATATAAATTCCTGTAGATTTTTCATGGAATGTGAGCAGCTGACCTTAAAAGTCATATGGAAAAACAAAGGATTGAGAATAACCTAGACAGTTTTGAAGATGGATAATAGAAATAGTAGGGGAATTTGTCCTACTAAATATTGATACTTGTTATAAAGCTGCACTAACTAAGATAGTGATATTTTTTTTTTTAAAGATTTTTTATTTATTTATTTGACAGAGAGAGACATAGCGAGAGTAGGAACACAAGCAGGGGGAGTGGGAGAGGGAGAAGCAGGCTTCCCGTGGAGCAGGGAGCCCGATGTGGGACTCGATCCCAGGACCCTGGGATCATGACCTGAGCCGAAGGCAGACGCTTAACAACTGAGCCACCCAGGCGCCCGATAGTGATATTTTTTTCTGGACCAGAAAAATCAACTAATCAATGGAAGAGAGGATTCGGGAACAGATCTGTGCATGTTTGACAGAGGAGGCATTTCAAATGGGGTAAAGATGAATGATTCAATACATAATGCTGGGAAAAAATAGCTATTTCATTGGAAAAAATTAGATTCCTACCTCATCCAAATCACAAAAATAAACTCCAGTGAGTCAAAGGCATGCACGTAAAAAGCAAAATGTGAATACTTTCCATAGAATTTTAAACTTGAAATAGGAAAAGAGTTTTTAAAAAGGAACAAAAAGCATAAGCAAATATATATATATGAATATGTTTTCATTAAAATGAAAAACTTTCATAGAATAAAAGACATCAGAATCAAAGTGAAAAGACATTCCAGGGAGTGGTGGACATTAGTAAAGCATATAACGAAAAAAATGGTTAGGTCTGAAATATATAAAAACAATTGCAGAAAAGTGGGTGAATGATGTGAACCAGAAATTCTCAGAAGAACTCAGAGAGGCCCACAAACATGTGAAACTGATTCTCAGCCTCACTAGGATCAGGGAAATGGAAATTAAACAACAATCATATTTTACGTCATACCCGTTAGTCATTTTTAAGAAGTGACAATTCAGGAGTTGGCAAGTATGTGGAACAATTAAAGTTCGCAACCATGGCTGGTGGGATTACAAACTAGCACAAGCACCCTAGAAGGAAAGTTGGTAAAATACATTGGATTTGAGGGGATGCACGTGGTAGTCACTGCGCAGCATATTTGTTATGGTAGCAGTTCTTTGCCTATCAGATCCAACGCTCCCTTTTTATGACAAATATTTTGTGGCCCTCCCAACATAGCTTCCTTTTTGATTACAAGCAGAAATCAGTATATTGCCATCACATAAATACAAAGGAGAAATAAAGCAACATCATGAAACAGGTTTTTCAATACGTACGTGCTTGTGTATGATGAACTAGAAGAAATAACGAGCAGATGCGCCTGCTTATATCATGTGAATGGGACTTTTAAAAATGCAGACCGTTGTTTGGGCAACTGAAATGTGATGTTACTGTTGAAGATGTGATTTTTCAAAGTGGGTGTGCAACTATTAATGAAGTTGTAAATAAAATACAATCTTTCTTCAGTTTGCATAGTAGCTATATTCCTTGGACATCAGTGTACATTCATTTACACGAAACTCCTACTGTAGTTTATTTTTTATTTTTTATTTTTTTTATTTTTTAAAGATTTTTATTCATTTATTTGAGAGAGAGAATGAGACAGAGCGAGCATGAGAGGGGGGAGGGTCAGAGGGAGAAGCAGACTCCCTGCCGAGCAGGGAGCCCGATGCGGGACTCGATCCTGGGACTCCAGGATCATGACCTGAGCCGAAGGCAGTTGCCTAACCAACTGAGCCACCCAGGCGCCCCACTCCTACTGTAGTTTAAAAGACAATTCTTTGTGTTCCCTCGGCTTCTGCGGAGGAAATGCCAGAAGTGCTACCCAACCATCGGGACAAACAAAATCTCCTCCCACAAAATGCCAGACTGTTTCCTGCATCCTGCCCTATTGGGAGCCACAGCTGAAGAAAAACTCTCATGCGGGCACAGAGAGAAATGTGAAGGTGTTTTCATTGTTACATTCCTTGTAATAGCAAATAATTGGAAATAATCTAAACATCTATTAGCAGAAAGGTAGTTTCTTTCTAACTCTATCATCTATCTATCTATCAATCATCTATCTATCTATCTATCTATCATCATCTATCTCTCCTCTATCTATGATTTTGTGTGTGCATGTGTAGTTTTGGTATATTTAAATAATGAAATTTTAGATGCTGAAATAATAAATTAGAGTTACATTATCAAAATGGATATAACTTAAAAATATAATGTGGTAAGAAAAAAACAAATCACAGAGTACTACAAATAGTATGATGCCATTTAAAAAGAATTTTAAAGCATGCATAACAATAGGGTATTTTAATGCATAATCCATATTTAGCAAAAAACATAAAAAAATGTGCATGGGAATGGGAAGCATCCAATTCTGGATAGTGGTGACATCTGGGAAGGGAGAAAGAAAAATGTGATGGGTTAGGGGAGGGTCAACAGCTGAATTTAGCTGCATTCTGTAATGTTTTATTTCCTTTTTTTTTTTAAGATTTTATTTATTTATTTGAGAGAGAGAGAGAGAGAGAGCACGTGTGTGTGAGAGAGCACAAACAGGGAGACCGGCAGAGGAAGAGGGAGAAACAGGCTCCTGGCTGAGTAAGGAGCCTGACTGGGGCTCGATTCCAGGACCCCGGGATCACAACTTGAGCCAGAGAGATGCTTAACGGACTGAACCACCCAGGCACCCTTGTACTGTTTTACTTCTTCATCTTTTTAATTTTAATTTTAATTTTTTAAAGATTTTATTTATTTATTTGACAGAGAGAGAGAGAGAGACAGCGAGAGAGGGAGCACAAGCAAGGGGGAGTGGGAGAGTGAGAAGCAGGCTTCCCGCTGAGCAGGGAGCCCGGTGCGGGGCTCGAATCCAGGACCCTGGGATCATGACCTGAGCCGAAGGCAGATGCTTAACGACTGAGCAACCCAGGCGCCCCTATTTTACTTCTTAAAAACAGAAGATTTGAAGCAAATATTGCAAAGTATATCTTAAATATATTCAGCAAAACTGATTGGCAAATAAAAGGTTGTTATTTTTCCTCCACTCTCTTTTGTTTAAAAATATTTCATAATACCAATTTTGACTGCCCTCTGATGATAGCCTTTGATATATTTTTATTTTACTTTCAAAGATTTTATTTATTTATTTGACAGAGAGAGACACAGCGAGAGAGGGAACACAAGCAGGGGGAGTGGGAGAGGGAAAAGCAGGTTTCCCACTGAGCAGGGAGCCTGATGTGGGGCTTGATCCCAGCACCCCGGGATCATGACCTGAGCCGAAGGCAGACGCTTAACGACTGAGCCACCCAGGAGCCCCTTTGATGTATTTTATAGGATGTATCCCATATCTTGTTTTTTTCTATTTGTCTAAAATGATGTAGATTGTGAGTGTCTTTCAGGCATTATTCCTTTTTGAGCCTTTGGCTTTTTCAAGGCTCATTTAGCTATGGCACATAGAGCTTGAAGAATCTCAGCACCTTCCCCCGCCCCCCCCCGGCCCAAGCCTCCATCGCGAGGTGAGGTTTGGGACAGTTGAACTGTCTTAGGATGCATGAGGATGCTTGAAGGCTCTTCATGGGACTGTGACACTTGGCTGTACCCTGGCTGGGACTGTACTTCCACTCTGGTTCTCTCACTGGTGCTGGGATGACAACCTTGTCCTGAGTTTAGCTTTCATGGCCAGATTCTGATATTCCAATTTCTGTTCCCTGTACTCCACACTGTACTGAACCAAACTGGATGGCTCTCCTACATCCCATCTTCAAAATCGCCTCTGCTTAGAAACTCTTGCCACTTCCCACCATTAAGGTAGACCAGCCCTTACTGCAAAACAGCCAAGGTCAAAGCTGATGTGTCACACATCTCAGCTCTCTGCAGCAGATCAGCCTTTTGGAACCTATTTATCACCCTGTTAGTTCCCGTGTCTATTATTATCATACCCTCTAGCCAGGCAGCCTGGGACCATGTTTGTTTATGTCCCTTTTACAGCATAATTATTATTACTCCCTTTGATACTTCAACATATCTTCATTTGGATGATGAATTATTTGATCGCTCTATTCATAAGCCATTATCTGATTATGCCTCTTTACAAATAAATACTCAGTGTTCTCCAAAGGAGTTTCCAGTTCAGACAGTATCCTAAAATAAGCTTCCAACTGGGAAACATGGAGCACTCGTTTATTCTTTAGGTCTCCAGATAAAGGACGTGCAGAAACATCTAAACGTACACAGGGATTGCAACTACCAATTTTGAGGTATGTTATATGTACTTTATTATTTAATAGTCAAGAAAACCCAAATTTTAAAATGTTATTTTATTTTCTGAATTCAAATAAATTACAGGTTGTCCATTATCATCATATCAAATGCTTACTTGCATTATGATGTACTCCCATGAGAAAGGAAGAAAGAGTGTGAAATTACAGTTGGTGATTGTGTTCTTCAGCTCTTTGGGCTAAAAACTTGGATAGTTTTCTTCCACTAATACCTCACATCTAACTCATTAGAAAATCTATCCGATTCTTCCCAAATCGGAGCCCACTTTCCTGTCGCTGCCACTGCTGCCCTGGTGCAAGCGGCCGCCATCTTTCTCCTGCACTAGTACCTTTGCCTTCCAGTGGCCTCCCTGCCTCAGCCTTTGGCCTCGTACATCTATGCTTCCCGAGTAAATAGATCACAGCATTCCTTGCTACAAACATGCCAATGGATTCTCATCTTACAATGAAAAGAAATCTCAAATATCTTCTCCTACTGTCCTCCAGGGACGCTAGCTTCCTTGATGTTTCTCAAACACATGACAAACCTGCCTCAGGGTCTTTGCTCTTGTTCCTTCTGAACTCCTTCCCCAGATATCTGTGTGGCTGCTTCTTTCTGGTCTCTTCTCAAATGTCACCCTGTCAGAAAGGATGTTTACAGTGACTCTACCTAAAATAGCATCCCACTTCCCATGCCCCCTCCCCATAAGCCCCAAACTTGTTTAATTTTTTTTTTAATAAGCTCTATGTCCATCGTGGGGCTTGAACTCATGACCCTGATATCAAAAGTTGCATGCTCTACCGACTGAGCCAGCCAGGCACACCAACCTTGTTTAATTTTTAATAACACTTCCAACTCCTGACAATTTACTTTTTTATGCATTTATGTCTTGTCCCATAAGAACAGGGATTCTAGCTCCTAAAACAGAATCCACTACACAGTAGTGGAGGAGTGGGGGTGGTGAATTGAGTGTTACCCTGGTTGTATTCTTGAGCCAGTGTCTTCCACATCAATATCATCTAATATGTGTGTGTGTGTGTGTTCCAAACCAATATTATAAGTAGTACACAGCTTGTGCTTTATTTGACCCCAGAAAACCCACGACTCTTTGTTTTTAAATGACAATATAGCAGGTGGATTTATTGGCTCTGAAGGC
Organism: Neomonachus schauinslandi; assembly: GCF_002201575.2. Classification (NCBI taxonomy): domain Eukaryota; kingdom Metazoa; phylum Chordata; class Mammalia; order Carnivora; family Phocidae; genus Neomonachus; species Neomonachus schauinslandi. Next base: position 125,717,488 of record NC_058406.1, on the reverse strand, counting down.
AACTAGCTGATTGACTCTTCCTGCCACTCTCATTGAATACTCTTGGAAGCATAAAAACTGATGTTGAGTTCCAACAACACTAGAAACCAGGAATATCAAATAATAGATTGCCAGACACTGGGAAGAATTTCGGTAACCACACACAGATGGAGCTGGATTGACAAACCATTAGGGGCTGACACATACTTTGAAATTGCAGAAACAGAACAGCAGGGTCAGACAGGAAAAGGTTAGGGCACCCAGGTGCCCAGCTTGGAAGCTGACAGTCTGTATGTACTTTCTGCTGATGAAATAAAGATGAGATATACAAATGCCCACTTAAAAAATTAAGAGCACTTTATTATAACATGACTTACATTCAGCACCATGCAGCATATTGTATTTTATTTAATATATATAAGTACAGAAGATATATTTATAACATGTAGTATATAGTATTTTATGCAGAAACTATAATGTGAGCTGCTATTAACATAGTTTGTGGATTGTATATTTTGATCTATACATTTTATGGATACATTTCAGTTTACACATTTTTATCAGGTGTGTCTGATATTTTTGCTGAAACCACATAGTAACCGTAAGAAGAGAAAAGATTTCTAAGCATACTATGGCTTATGCCAATTCAAGGGTGAGGCTAGGCAGAGAAGCCTTCCCTGTACCACATGCCCAATACTTTCTGTGGGTGGCCACATCTGTTTCAAGGCCGGCTTCATGGGCATGGAACCTGTGCGATTACTTGGGGCCTCATGCTCAGAAGCCCTTGTTTTGGTGCTCTGTGGTTACCATCTTGAAATTCTCAGTAATTTGTATTTTTAAAGAAACAACAGAGCATGTATGTGAATAGAGAAGATACATGCAGGTGTCTGCTATTTATTGTCACGCCATTCTCTACAGCCTTCTCAGGGCTCCAGGAACACAGAATTCCAATGAGCCCACAGTGTGCAAGAGTTCAGTGAGACTCAGAGAGAGGACAAGTAAGTGTGTCCTGTTGAGTAAGTGTAGAGGGTGACAGCTCCAAGAAGCCATGCCTCCTGATAAACCAGAGCTTGCTTTGATGCAGAAAGAAGGCAATGCCATTCTAAGAAGTAAGAACAACCAGAGAACACTATCATATCCTTTCTTACTACTATGGGCTGAGTCGGTACCCGTCCCCAATTCATATGTTGAAGTCCTACCCCCCAGCACTACAGATTGGTGCAGGGTCTTTAAAGAGGTAATTAAGTAAAATGAGGTCATCAGTGTGGGCCCTAATTCAATAACCATGTAAGAAGAGAAAATATGGACACAGACACACACATATGGAAGACCATCTGAAGACATATGGAGAAGACAGCCACCTGCTAGCCAAGGAGAAAGGACTGAGAAGACATCATCTTGGATGATGTCTTGATCTTAGCATTCTGCCTCTCGAGCTACCTGTTGTTGAAGCCACCCAGTCTATGGAACTTTGTGATGGCAGCCCTAGCAAACTAAAACACCTATCATGTATTAGCCAGTCACTTATGCTGAAAATGACATAGAGGAAGGGGAAAGACAGGGCAGCCCATAGTCTATTTTCCTCTATGTTTTTTTTACTCATCAGGAAGCTGCAGCTAGAGGGGACTGGTTGCATGTGCTTGAATCAAACAGTGAAATAAAAACAGATAAGTTAATCTTTTTTTTTTTTTGCAACATTTCCATTGTTCTGATAAGGACAATATATATGCATGTATTGTTTTGTTAATATTAAGCATTTGATGATGCAATAAATGTAAAACACTTCCTTCAGTATCTATACAAAATTGATGATGACTGAAACTATTTTAATTTAGGGTTGAGTCTAAATAATAAAAACGAATGAAAACAGAAAAATTCTTCCTTAAAGGCCAGCGCATATATTAAGTGATGCAATATTAGGTTTAAAGTCATAGTTCATATTAACAAAGATTTGGCAGTTGAAGAAAGGCAGCTTAAGGAAAGGGTCTAACATTTCTCTTCTTGCATTAGGACAATCAAAGATACTTTTGCAGACTCAGATGCAGAGAGAATTTGATCTCTTATGCTCTGGATCTATACCCTCTTGCCTTTCTAAGCATGTTCCTTTATTTCCCTCTCTCTTCTGTCACCTTCTGTGCTCTTTCTATGGCATTATTTCCATCAGCATGCCTGTGCATTCTAGTGCCCCATCCTAAAAAAGCAGACACAAATCCACAACAAACAAAGCAAGCCCTCTCTTGATCCAACACTCTTTTCAGTTTCTTTTAATGGCTCCTGAACCTCTACCAACATTTAAAGTTTGAGATACCTTGATGCCCGGTCCTAAGCCTCTTCCTCCTTTGTCCCTTCTCTCCTCCTCTCTCCTTTCTGTGTCCTCCCTGTAGATGACTTCAGGTGGTACAGGGCTCTAAATGGCGTGAAAGAGTTGATGCTTCCCAAGTTCTGTATCTCACAGTGTGGGCTTCTCCGCTGAGCTACAGGCCTGATATCTGACTAATAATGGGTAACTCTACTTGAACATCCCATGGGCACATCAAGAATGATATGTTCAATGCAGAGTGCTGCAGTTTCATCCCTACATGTATCTCTTCCTCTCCCAGTGGTATCTGTAATTATGACACCATAATGCATCCCATTGTGCAGACCACAAACCTAGGTTTCATCTCTCTGCATTTCCCCTCTCATTTGTCATACTGAAAATCCTTCCCATAGGGCACCTGGGTGGCTCAGTCAGTTAAGTAGCTGACTTTTGGTTTTGGGTCAGGTCATGATCTCAGGGTCGCGAGATCAAGCCATGCAAGGGGTTTGGGCTAGGCATGGAGTCTGCTTAAGAGTCTTTCTCTCCCTCTCCCTTTGTCTCTCCCCCTGCCCCACTCACACACACATGCGTGCAGGCTCTCCCTCTCAAAAAAAAATAAAAAAATAAAAAAATTGAAAAGAGAGGAAAAGAAAAGAAAATCCTTCCCTTTCTTTCCATTTCCACTGTGACCATTTCAATTAAAGCCAATATCATCGCTTGACTGATAAATTCTAAGTCTTAGATCGGGTTCTCCTCTTTCACTCTTGCCCCTCCCTATTCCAGCACAGCAAAAATAACCTTTTGAAATGTAAATTACATCATGTCAGCTTTACTTAAAACACTTCTGTGTCTTCTTATCACACAGAATGATCCAAACTACCTACATGTGAGTAGGGTGACCATGCATCCCACTCGCCTAATTTAATCCTGGTTTATGATTGTCATCACAGTGTCATTATCAATAGCTCCCCCTTTTCACTCTCAAAAGCATTTTTTATTATTTGAGAGAGAGAGAGAGAGGGAGAGCACAATTGGGAGCATGGGAAGAGGGCAGAGGGAGAGGGAGAGACAGAATCTCAAGCAGACTCCCCACTGAGCATGGAGCCCGACTGGGGGCTCCATCCCATAACCCTGACATCATGACCTGAGCCAAAACCAAGAGTCAGTCGCTTAACTGACTGAGCCACCTGGGTGCCCCTGCTTCTTCTTACTCTATTTTATTACTTTGCTTAGTTCCCATAGCACTCACTATGGAGAATTTTGTCTACTTTTCCCCCTATTTCGTACATGTACATGTATATCCCGTCCTTAAAGCCAAGTTCCATAGGGTAGGACCTTGTCTTGTTCTCTCTTGTACATTCAGCCTAGTACTAAATACAAAATAGGGAAACAAAGGTAATATGTGGGTTCTAAGATCAAAATGTTGATAGCTAGCAACATTTACAACTGCATGCTATTTCACTAGAGGAAGTTTTTAAAAAAGAAACAGTTATAGTAAAATACAGGAAATAAAGGTATGGAAAATGAGAATTAAAAAGCATAAAAATATCACATATCTGTAGCTAAATATATTAGTCATCACAATGAGCATACGTGGGTTAAATTACCTAAGTGAAAGTTAAGACTCAGAATATAATTCATTATATTTTGATGATCAGAAATATATATCAAACTAAATGACATGTCTGACTACTTCCTTTTATTCAGATTTTAGATTTTTCACTTCATAGGTGTTTTGAAAATGGTCACAGGACAATTCCCCTTCACAGTTATGCCCTCCAAATAAATATGTTATAACAGAATTATCTTCGTTTGCTACCAAACTGTTTCTTAAAATATTCACAGCCACTGGGCTATAAGAAGGATGGGTTATATTAATCATGTATTCGGACAGAAATATATTTTTGACATGCAAGGATGTGACTGATATTCAGGTGAGTAATTTCAAAGGTGACTGAACAGGGCAGCCCCTCTCTCTTCTCTGGCCGCTCTCAGGTAGCCCTGACGAACCTGCCATCAGCATCAAGCCTGTGGTTCAGATGAGAACCCTGAGAAACAGGATCAGCCCTCTGGTTCCGTTGCGTTAGTCCTGCTTGTACTCACAGGGAATGGTTCCACCAATCCCTTAAACAACAAGTAGACCCAGGAATCTTTCAGGGGCTAGACTGCCTCTGTCACCTATCCCCTTTCTAGACTAATGGGACCTGAGACCCTTTGCTATCCCCTGGATTAGGGATTCTAGTCTTCTCCACGACCAGGTCTGTGGTTAGAAGGTGGCATTGATCTTAGATTTCTTTTACTTTGAATTGGTTCTCTGTGTAAGGACACACTCAAAGGGAAAGAAGGGTTTCTTAGTTGCTATTTTGGAAAGAGTGATAAGAAGGTAATGCCCACTTCCCCCCTTCTTCAAAGATGTCCATGTCCCAATCCTGGAGGCTGTAAATATGTTAGGTTACATGGCATAAGGGAATTATGGTTGCTATTTGGCCGATCTTAAATAGGGAGATTATCTTGGATTATCTGGGTGAGCCTAATAAGCAGAAGATGGAGGGAAAATGGAAACAGAGTCCGGAGAAGTGACAACAGAAGGTCTGAGTGGTGCTATATCAGAACGGAACACGCAGTTGCTGGCTTTGAAGATGGAGGAAGGGGCCACAAGAGCCTTCAGAATCTGGAAAAGGCAAGGAAAAAGGTTCTGCCCTAGAGCCTTCAGAAACTGTAACAGCCCAGCCAACACATGGATTTTAGCTCAGTGCAAGCTGTGTTTGACCTCTCACTTGCCTAACCGCTAAATAGTACTTTATGTTTTCAAGCGACTAAGGGGGTAGTGATTTGTTACTGTAGTAACAGGAAACTGATACAACCTAGAACAAGACAATGAGAACACCCATTTTCATTAGGAAACATTCCCAGACTCAATGCTTAACTTTTCATAATAGAAAGGACCATTTCGTTTTTGCATGCATGCAATAAATAGGCAATCATTTTCCAAGGACTGATGATACCTTCCCGTAAGGAAACATGATTTTGTGGAATGCTTCCTTTTGCACCTTTTGATTTCTTATGCTCTGATAATATGTACAAGGGGAAGTGTTAAGTGGAGGTAGTTATCCATAGGTTTCCATTTTTAGCTGGAGTCGCTTGAAAATTGGGAAAAAGATTACTTCCAGAGGTGGGGGTGGGGGTTTCATGGTCAGCATAAACACTATCGCTCTAATTCTTTATCTTATCTTTCTTCGTAGCTAGTCTCCTGAAGGAGAGAAAAAAAAAAAGCGGAGGGAGCAGATATTATGCAAATTGTTTCAGCAGAACATATTACATGCATGTCATTTTAGGAATAGGAAAGGCAACTGGAAAACCCATCCCCACGGGACCGCACCTGTCTGGTGGACCAGGTGTAACCGTATCTGAAGAGCTCCACAGAACAAGGTTTCCTAGCTCCTCGTGGTAACTGAGGGGATTTTATCCTAATGTGTCTTTCCTGTCCCAAGGTGTGTGGAGTAATTATGTTCAACTTGCTCCTGGCTACCATTATGTGCCCCCCAAGGGCCTTCTATCAATAAAAACTCGGGCTTAATTACAGTGGCAGACTTGCTATTAGTCATGGTCCGCTGGAAAAACAAGAGATAAGATAATTCACCTGTAATTTTTTTACAAACAAGCAAAATGTCGTATATATAAAGACACTGCCTCTACTTTCAGAACTGCAAATTAGCCATTAGAACCTATCTCTCCGTGGTCTCAACGTTCCTCTCTACTTCTCCAGAAACATCTGGTTTTACCAGCAGACACTGTTCTCAAACCCCGGTCATGGTCACGTTCCCCCCCGTTTCACCCAGGATTCAGGTTCCTCTTTTCTTCCATATAACTGTTCGTGCCTGGACAGCCAGCAGAGAACACAGTGTGGGAAAACAGCGCGTGCCTTAGCTTCAGGTTCCCATCACTGTGGCTGGGGGCTTTGGCTCCCCCACACAGAGTCCCCGTGTCCCCCCACACCTGGCCCTACTCTCAGTGCTTGGGCCTGCTGACTAATCCCTGTTTCCTGACCACTAGAGATAACTTTGTCTCTTTCTGACCTTCTGGAGAGATCCAGCTGTCTTATCTCTTGCAGCCTTGACTGCCGCCTGGGGCTTGTGGTGCTGATTCCTGCCTGGTTGCCCTCCTCCACAGCCACCCAGGTACTAGAACGACAATGCCACAACTGAAGAATGCCCTGGTACGGAATGTCTTACGTTCCGTTCCACCAGCCTATCATTAGTAGCAGGGTTCTCAGTACTTTGTCACATCGTGAAAGATTTTGAAAAGCTTCAGCCTCTTAAAATCAATAAAATTTACTTGGGTCCTGGAAATTTGGACAGGCTTCGAGCAAACCACAGTTTGAAAGCAGTTATTTTTCACACACATACAGCGTTAGCTACTTTATGCGGTAGTGACACTATGCTCCCTTTCTAGGTTACATTCATGCAGAAGCGTTTATCGGCCTTGACCTTGATATTGCATGAAGCAAAGTCTGTAAATACGAGACAACGTATGCTCCTCTTATGCAGCCTGTCCACTAGGGTCATTGCCATTGATCAGGGTCCCCCTCCCAGTAGGGAACCAGTGTGGCTTCCTATCACCCAGCACTGTGGGCAGCCTTTGCCAGACAGCTGGTATTAGTGCTCTTTGGAAGAGAAAGTATTATGGACTTTAAAAAAAAGTAATAATTAACATCTTTTACTGGAATAGTACCTTACAGCTTAGCAACTGCTTTCATGTTTACTTTATTTGGATGTCACGGAAACTGTGAACTAGGCAGAATATTTATTACGATCTCTATTTTACTGGTGGAAAGAGAAGCTCACAAAGTGACTTTTTCTTTTCTTTTCTTTTTTTTAAGATTTTATTTATTTATTTGTCAGAGAGAGAGAGAGCACAAGCAGGGGGAGTGGCAGGCTGAGGGAGAAGCAGGCTCCTTGCTGAGCAAGGAGCCCGATGTGCGACTCGATCCGGGGACCCTGGGATCAGGACCTGAGCCCAAGGCAGACGCTTAACCGACTGAGCCGCCCAGGCCCCCGAAGAGTGACCTTTTCAAGTCAGTTGTTGTATGTTTCACAATTTGGAGTAGAAACCAGTTTTATAAACTCTGACCTGAGTGTTCTATCTACTACATCCCTGCCCTCATATATATAATATATTATACAGATAAGGCAGGGGAGAAAACCCCAAGTGCACAATGATGTCTACTTGGAAGAAAGGAACGCCTGTCTTCCATGATGTCCTTCATGACCTTTCTGTAAGAAAACTGGCCTTGCCATACATAATGCCCCAGGCTCTTTATGGAATCCCCACACTCATAACACATTACTGCATAAAGTTGTGCATGTATCTGTCTCTTCGGATTAGACTATGCACTCCATACAGGATATGTCCATATTTCTTTAGGTTTTGGCCCAATAAATAAATCATAGCAGTAGCTAAAATTTATTGAGAACTTCATGTGCACTATACACTGTTTTAAGTTTTTTTTTACTTAATTCATTTATTCTTCATAAAAGCCCCGTGTGAATCTATACACTCTTCAATTTTACAAGTAGGGAAACCGAGTCACAGAATAGCAAGTAACTGCCCCAGATGATCTAACTAAAGGATGCAGTGTTACTGCAGAGTCCCTGCAGGCCTCCTTGGGCCTAATGAAGTCCATTTTGTATTAGACGGCTCTGAGTGAGAATCTTCTAGAATTCTACTACAGTCCTTGTTGATGCGTGCACCAAGGAAGTAAATCTCCTGCTGGTGGATTGAATATAAGCAAATCAGGCTTGTTGAGAAAGGTGAGTCTGGAGAACTGATAGACTGAGGTTGGCAGAGGGAAGACAGGGGAACGTAAGAGAAATTGGCAAAAACAAAGTATAGGTAAGGACTGAATTTGGCTACCAGATATATAGTACTGTTAAATCCTCCCACTGAATCTCACTGTTGCAGCAGCAGATACTCAAAATAACCTGGAAGCTAAATATGAACATGTCAAAATGCTCGTTGCTCCACTCGGTGGGCAATACACTGAGGGAAACTTGAGCTCAGGGGTGGTTCTCCATTCTTTCCCACCGAGCAGTCCATGTACTGACTTCATGAGGTAGCTTTTCAGTATCTGAACAGCCAGGCTGGACTCTGTCTTCCCTGTTTGGGTAAGTCCCAGCCAGTATTCTAACTGCTTACAGATTCAGAAGTGCTCTACTGAGACCCAGATTTACTCTTTTTCTTTCGCAAAGTTTTTTGTATTGGTTTCAGATTTCTTATTTGTAAAATAATGATAAATAACAATACCTACTTTTATTAGTGAGTCATGGGTTAATCTGCTACAACAGAGACCCCTAAAATACAGTGGCTTTAAGATGATAATGTTTCCTTCTTTCTCGTTGAGCAGGCTAGATGTAGCAAGCAGTCCAGGTTAGGTGGGAGCTCTGCTCCACAAGATCATTCCAGGGGAGTAGGTTTCTGCTCTCTTGCTGCTTTACCATCATCATGAATGTTGTCCTCATTTAACCAACTATAACTATGTCATGAGCCAGCCCACTGGAGGTGGTAGGAGAAGTAGAGAGCATCCTTTATTGAGGACGTGACCAGGAAGTTGCTCATATTACTTCCTCTTATAGCCCATTGGCTGAAATTTTGTCACATGTCCAGACCTAGCAGCAAGGGAGACTGGGAAATATTTTTTGAAGCTGGACATCCATGTGCCTAGATAGTACTTGGGGTGGGGAAGTTCTTACTCAGTGAAAGAGGAAAGAGTGGCTACTAGAGAACAATGAGCAGTATTTCCTATGCTAATTTAGAAGGTTGTTTTAAGGATTAATTAAACTACTATATTTAAAGTACTTAAAGTAGTGGCTGGTGTAAAGTGAATGTTTTCAATGCTTGTGTTAATCTAATAGTTATTTTTATTGAGTGACTATTATGTGCCTAGCATTTGTATCAAAGCTCGGAACAACCTTGTACAGCTAACATTATTATCCTGATTTTATAGAGGCTTCACACACACACACACACACACACACACACACACACACACTCTCAGACCCAGCTCTGTCTGGCTGTAAATGATATGTTCTTTCGAGTGGGACACTTTGTCTTCACTCTGCCATTAATTTCACCTTCTCAGCTAACTCCCACCTAGAAGTCCTTCCTTTCTAATTATTTCTATCCAAGAGAGGTCACGTTAGAGATAAATGAGAGAACTGATTGGAAAAGCAAGGAAGGAGTGGTTGTTAAGTTAGAAGCTTGAAAATTTAGGTTTTATCTGATGGGCAAAATGGAGCCCAGGGAAGTTCTTGAATGAAGAAGTGATGAAATGAAAGAGATTTTAGGGATAAGCATCTTACCAGCTTGATATTGGTCTAAAGGAAAGTTAGAATAGCTAACTTGTCATAAGCTAGGCATGGAAGTCTGAGAACTCAAGGTTAATGACTGTGAGAATGGAAAAAGAAATTCACCCTTTTGATTGAACCTGAGAGACCTTATGAAAAATATCTGGGAAGACTTCATTATGGAATTATTTTTGTGGGAAACCATTTTCAATTTTATTGCGACACCATTATCTGTAACATAACTTCTTGAAGACTCTTGCTACTCTTTGCAAACTTAACTTATGCTGTAATTCCCCAAAGAGCATCACTTTTTTTAAAAAAGATTTTATTTATTGAGAGAGAGTGTGTGAACAGGGGGAGGGGCAGAGGGAGACAGAGAGAGAGAATCTCAAGCAGACTCCAGGCTGAGCATGGAGCCTGATGTGGGGCTTGATCTCACGACCCTGACCTGAGCCAAAATCAAGAGTCGGATGCTTAACTGACTGAGTCATCCAGGCGCCCCAATGAGCATCACTTTTTAAAACCTCCATGTTATGAATTTAAGAAACTATGGAAATACTGGTAAAATTAGCAGTAAAAAGTGGTGGGAAGGAATGCTGACTTGGGAGCATAAAAATAATATTTTGTGTTTTCCACATGCTAGGTTCCATATACTGGTGCACAGCACTCAGGTGCAAAAAGACATGCAGAGTATAGATTTGAAGTGAACACAGACACCCAAACCTATCTAATCATCTTTGAAGAAAAGATTGTTTGGAAACTGAATATCCAGGCCAGCCTCAGTTAGGTGATATACAGATGAAGAGAAGCCAGTAATGGAAAAAGAGGCAGAGAAAGACAGCCTAGTGAAAGAAGATTGGATTTTGAGTCAATCCTGATTCTGCAATTTCCTGTTTGACTTCGGACAGCTCTCTTAGGCTATCAGTAGGAAGTTTCCTCCCAAGTACAAGGGGGTTGGACACAGCGAACTCTTAAGTTCTTTTAGAGGGCAAAGATTTGATGTTCCCAGTGAGAAAGTGTGGGAAAGTTTCAAGAGTAAAATATTGGTTAAAACTGTCAAATGCCATGACATTCTACCCATCTCCTGCCCCCACCTGCGCCTTTGCCTCCCCGCTTCAAAATTCTAGTACCACAAAAGAAACATTGATGACCATGTCAGTGTAAGTAACTGCATAATAAATAATAAATCATAATCATAATGAATTCTGATACCCCATCAGAATTTGACGAAAGCACTGTTAAATTTTATGGTCTGACAAATTTTACTTCTGTCATTTCCTTCCCAAGTTTAGAACGGGTAAGTCACAGATTGGCAGACACGATATTCCAAATGCAAAAATAAGTAGGGAAACCATGTTTTTTATACACAGGTGACTGTCCCCTGGGGGTTGTAGCAGAAAGTCATAAGTGTGAGCCACTTTGATAAAATAGCACCTTTGAGGACTTAAAATAATATCTTTTGATTATAGAGGATTTTGTTTTCATATGGATGGATTTGATTTTGCTGGGCTATCTCTATTTGCAGGAGGTTTCTAGATCTTGGTGCCTTGGTTCTCCCCCCCCCCCTTTTCAAAATGAAATTGAAGGGCTTACTGTGTAAACATGATACTGAATCTACCTACTGCCAAGCCCTAGGGCTCTAACACATTAATTCAATTCCCTCACCAAAGGAAAGAAATTCAAACCTAGCTAGCATTAGTGTTTGTTGGAAAAATACAGTTTTTCCCAGCTGAATGGAAAAAAAAATCTTGTTAGCAACCAGTTTAACAATGTATTAATACAGTTTTTACAAGTTATTTTTTCTTAATCTTTTATGGAAGGATAATTTTTCAATTTACTTTTTTATTGGGAAAGAAAAAATTTGACTTCAGTTTCTCTGTTTAGTAAAAGGGTCTTGCTGATTAAAACAAACATTTCCCTCAGATTTATAGATATTAAATGGTTTTATTTATTTTTTTAGGAGACAAGAATTTTTTTTTGAGATAGTAAAAATTAAACCAAACAAATCCTTCTTTAAAAGATTGTTTTAAAGGTATAATCATAGGTATTGGAATCTATATGAAAATATTATTCGTTAGGGTTATGAATATATGCCTTGGAGTCAGAGAGTCAAATCCTGGCCCCATAACTTTCAAGTTGGGTGACACTGGAAAAGCCACTTAAATTCTTCTGGCCTCGTTTTCCTCATATGTAAAATAAAGATAACAACATCAATTTCATCAGCTTGTTTGAAGAATTAAAGAATACACATATGCAATTGGCACATAAAAAGAACCACAACTCTAATGCTATTCTCATGACTATTATTATTATCTTAAGTAAGCAGAAACTTAATTAGGAAAATTATAAAACCCTGAAAGTCAAAGCTCAAAATAACCTCTTCAAGCCAAACTCAATATACACTGGATGGAACAGTTTTTCTTTTCCTGATCAAATATTTGGGATGGTCAAAAATGTTTCACATTTAGATTTCTTGTTATATTTGTCATTATACTTTTGTAAATTTCTAAAGGAAATTTCAAAAGATGCAATCATATATCTGGGAGAGAGAGCATGGGCAGTTGCATAATTGGTTGGAAAAATGTTTTAATAAGAAAAATATTTAAGAATATTTACCTGTTCTTCTGTTTATTTATGTATCTATTTATGTTTAGCCTCATTCTAAAAATAATGTGTGGTAGTAATTAGGTGATTAAAATTTGACTAGTTAAACTTAATAACTGATGGAAATAGAAATAAGATGTTGGGACAAAGAAAGAATGGGAGAGGGAAAATACAACCAAAAATATAAAAATGAAGAGTTCTAATTCACTTAGGATAAGATACATTGAATTACTCCATGGAAAAATAAAACTTAGCAGAAACTGAAAAAGCATCCATCTTGACAAAGTTCTCTTAGCTTTGTAGCTGTAAAGTTTAATTTGGAAACAAGACACAATTTTCCTCGGCACCCAGGAAATTCAGCATTGCACCGAAATGTCTCACTATAAAATCTACGACAGCAAAGACACTCAGATAGGTGAGGTATCAGTGTGATAAACACTTGTGAAAGACAAGCTTTCTTTACCAAATTAATAACGGAATCTAATCAGGAGAACTTAGCTGTACACTTATTAAAGATTCATGTGATCTTCCACAATAGAGGGTACTATTTTAAAAAGAGAAACAAACAAGAATTGGCGATCTTATTAGCCCTAAAAATGCTTGTTAGATTCTTGGCATAGCCTCGTAATGTATGTGCTTTTGTGGAACATACTGTTATAGGTTTGGGGGAATGCCAAGAGAAAAAAGTTATACTCCATTCCAGACTTGTTGGAAACAACAAAATAGCAACAAGAAATTAGGAAAGTGTGGTAAGCGCTACAAAACTGAAGTAGGTACAGAGTGTTGTCACACACACATACACACACACAAGTGCATATACGTACAGATGAATTATATTGGTTCTGAATCTTGTTTCATTTGCGAATTTGAAAGTAAGGCAATGGGATTTCACCTCTCATACTTCCAGCCAATTACTGTCCTACATACAGCAGCTAATGTTAGCAGAATAACTTGTGAGGAACATCTTTTTAAATACAAAGTTAAGCAATTAATTCTTCATGGGGTGATGCAGATGACATCTCTTCCTGGTAAGATTTCCTAGGATTTCCTAAGATTTTCTACATGGATTTCATACGGCAGATTTCCTGCTTCAGTAGAAAATACTGTTTCTCGACCTAATCTGTTGTTATTCCTCATCACTAAACTGGTGTGTGATCGGGAAGTTAAGATCAATTAAATTATTAACTAATTACTATAATATATCAAGCACTATTAAAACCATTTTAACACTGTCCGAAATCTAAGCCTACACCACTGTTTTCCAAACTATCATCCGTGGTCAAGTCCATTGGTAAACATTCCATATAAACTATCTCTCTACCCCTCAGAGATGCAGAATACGCATTAGAATATTAAACGCTTTTATAAATATTTATTTAAAAAACTTGTTTAACATGGGGTTTCCCAGGCTTAATAATGAAACAGCTTTTAAAGAACAGCTATGAACATGTTATTAGACTCTGGACTTTTGTGGAATAGAATCTCGATACTCTTGCCAAATAAAAACAGTGTGGACTGGGGGCGCCTGGGTGGCTCAGTCGTTAAGCGTCTGCCTCCGGCTCAGGTCATGATCCCAGGGTCCTGGGATCAAGCCCCGCATCGGGCTCCCTGCTCAGCGGGAAGCCTGCTTCTCCCTCTCCCACTCCCCCTGCTTGTGTTCCCTCTCTCGCTGTGTCTCTCTCTGTCAAATAAATAAATAAAATCTTAAACAAACAAACAAACAAACAAAAAACAGTGTGGACTGTTGTTGCTGGGCTTCAAAATCAAATATAAAGGACCTTTGGAAAATATGCCATCCTATAATATAGGCACCCCCTCCCTTCCTGATTACAATTAATGGAAATAAAACAAGCATATTCCAGTGTATCAGTACTGCAGCTTCCGATCAAGGAGTGGTGTCTTTGTTACCACGAGGTTGGTAGAACCCTGTAAAGGCAAGTTCTTTGAGAGATTTTATAAAGGAGAAAGAATGCCTACTCTTATCTTCGGCTTATGCAGAAGGTGGTTTGTTTTGCTTGCTCCTAAGAGAGTAACTTACAGTTCAAATTAGGACAGTTTTGAGAGTGAGAAGGGCACCATTACGAATTACATAGACCCAGGACTGCCTTATGCAAGCTTGGCCACCTTGTTCTCTCTACAGACCACTGCTTTCCTGCCCCGCTCAGGCGATTAAGAGGGTCAAAAGTGAGCTTGTTGTTGAATTCCATAAACTTAGTAATGAAAACAAATCAAAGACTAAACTGTGAAAAAGCATTTACAATTGCATGCCCCTTCTCAGTTGACTAGTTTATAGTGTCCACAGAAAATTCCTTGATAATAGTGACAACTCTTTTAGATGGAAAACATCATAAGGCATGAAAACAGGAGAGTGAAAAGATGAATGACTAATGGAATAACAAATAGAGGTTTTTAAGGGAATTTTAAAAGGGAAAAGAAGGGACGCCTGGGTGGCTCAGGTGGTTAAGTGTTCAGATTCTAGATTTCGGCTCAGGTCATAATCTCAGGGTCATGAGATTGATCCCCATGCTGGGCGTGGAGCCTGCTTAAGACTTTCTCTCTGCCCCCCGCCACCCCCAATCTCCTGTGCAAGCACTCTCCCTCTCTAGATAGATAGATAGATAACTAAAATGGAAAAGAAAGTCAGGAAACAGAGTTCCCAAGAGCTCCCAAGTTACAGGATTACTTGGGTTTTGCACCTGAGGGATCATGAGTACAGGCTGATGAACTTAGAAGCTAGGTTTGAATCCTATTAGTTGTGCAGCTTTAGACAAATCATTTCTTTAAATCTCTGTCTTCTTTGCAAAATAAAACATTTCATGATACCTCACAGGGTTATTGTGAGGACTGAATGAGGCAGTGTGTATGGAAATGCACTGAGAATCCTAAAGGCACTACTCAATACTTGTAATTTTATCTAATATTTTACACTAAGTAATTACAACACCACCTCTGAAAATTTCCTAACTGCCCTTCTAGATTTTCTGCTTTTGTGAGGCAACGAGGAAATCCAGACTAAGTATCTCACCAAGTTCTACATTTCTGTTCCTACTCACGCCCAGAGAGAGATTTTTTAGAAGTTTTCTGTACCTGGGGGCATGAAATAATTTCTTTAAACTAGGCTGTAACAGGGAAGCAGAACAAAAAGAATAGTTCCCTGGGCAGACACTCAACTGATAAATGGGCTGTGTGTACGCAACAGTCACAAGGTGGGTGGCTGACGCCATGCTTTCATACCAGAGGGTGGCACCTTTCAGAGGACTCAGCATGGTCCCATTTCAAAACACTTATCCTTCAGACAACATTAATGGGCTCATTCCTTGCCAAAACTTTGTTGCTTGTTCTTCAGAGAAACCAAGGACTCTCTTTAATGACTTTGCTTTAAACCGCTTGATAAACAACATCAACAATATCTTAAAAAACAAAGAACCTAGGACACTTTGAGTTTAAATTAAGTGATTTTAAACATGTTTTCCCTTTTCTGTACCATATGTGTCTAATGGACATAACTCTCCCACTCCACCACTTCCCTGCTCTCCACTCCGTCTACCTCTTCCTCACCAAGACAAAGAAACTTTGCATTTACTTCACTTATTCTATCATTTTCCACTTCACTTTTGCGATTTTCCAGATCCTGGCAGATATTCTATATTTTGTATTTTTCGCCTTCCTGTTTGATTTTGTATTTCTATCCAGGATGAGAGTGAGTGATGAGTGAGGATGGAGAGTTATTTCCTTGAACTCTTTTCATGACTCTGGAAGGAGGGAACAGCATATAGTGGCTGCAGCGTGGGAACAAAAATAAAGGGCACAAAAGAATAGCTTTGATTTGAGATGCTGATAAATACTGAGACTTCCAAAGTGTAATGTCTGTTTTTTTTTTTTTTTTTTAAGTTTCATTGTTACCTTCCGTGAAAGTTCTGAATGATAGACTTTTCAATCATCCTGTTACGTACTTAGAGCTAGTTCTTGCAGAATGTTAGAAAAATCTCTTTTTTACCTCAGGTTTAGTTCTCTACCAGCCTCGGGGTACTGTCCCTATATCCCTACAGACAATGCATTTTTTTTTAGTTCTTAGGATTATTTGTATATTCAAAGGAGGCCAGAACAAGGAAATCTCAAAGTAATTAAATTCTTTTTCTCAAAAGATTTACTTATTTATTTTAGAGAGGGAGAGAAAGAGCGTGTGTGTGTGCGTGCATGGTGAGAGTGGGGAGGCAGAGGGAGAGGGAGAGAAGCAGACTCCCCGCTGAGCGGGAACCCCGATGGGGGGGGCTTGATCTCACAACCCTGAGATCACGACCTGAGCCAAAATCAAGAATTGAATGCTTAACGGACTGAGCCACCCAGGCGCCCCTCAAAGTAATTAAATTCTAATGATAGAATGTGAGACATTGTGGAATGGGGATTTTTAAATAACTGGATTGCTTCAAATCACTTCACATCACTTAGGTAAACACTTACTCTGCCTACATGTAGCCTGATGTCTCAGGTTCCACAACCCATACATATAACATAACAAATTTATGTTTAAGGTATTGACATTGTCCAACACTGGGAAATGTATCAGGCCCCAAGCTTGGAGTTGGAGATTTAAAAATAAATGAGGCATAGTCTCTGTCTTTCATGGATCGAAATCTAATTAAATAGTAACCAGAGAGGGGAAGGCGACATTTAGTGAAGGTCTAGCTTTTGCAGGGTTCTGCAATATGTCGTCTCACAAAACACCAAAAATCACAATGTAGGTATAATACATATGTGCTATCCTTAATTCCTGTATTCAGATAAGGTATTTAAGACTCGGGGAGGTTCAATTACTTGTTTCAAGTTTTATAGTACAATGATGAATGACGTAGGTTAATTAAGGAAATCCATAATCTTTGGGCAAAAAAATTTCAGAAGAGAAGAGTTGGGCTTTCAGAAAATCTTTGAAGGAAATGAAAATATTGCTTGCGGTCTTCAAAGTCTTTAATCTATTTCCAGATATCAAAATGTTCTGTATGTAAATGCTTAAATGGCTACATTTATTGTCAAAAACCATGCTTGATTATTGTGGGGAAAAAGAAAACTTGCTTTAAAAATTGAATTCTGAATTTTGAGAAATATTCCATATTCCTAACAATATGAACATATTATTCATAACAATATTCCATCCATATTTCTAAATACCTGACAAATTTAAAAAATTGTTTTTCCAAAGGATTAACTTGTGGTCCTTTTGCATAGCAAATATAATATTGAAAGTGATAACACTGAAAAGCAATTTCCTAAGTAACAGTCAATTAATTAGTAATGTCCAAATATTTAAAGCTATAAATCAAACCATTAGCCTGTTAAGTAAAACATATTCTAGCCTTCCAGCTTGACAAATAAGACTTAAGATAACAAATAAAATGTATGTGTGAAGTTACATTATTAATATAACTTAAAATTGGCAAATATCAAAGATGAGTGATTTATTCTTGTGCTTGTTTAAATGTTCTGATGATGGGCTAGTAATATTTGGATGAGTGATCACATTCAAACATACACAAGTTATAAAATCTTATAAACTAAATGCATGAGATTTATTTTTTCTTTTAGAAACATCGTTAATTTATATTTTTTTACTGGAACATTTTGAAAGTATGTTATTTTTGCTCAAATTCTGAAATTTTCTTATGCAAGAATCTATTGAATTCAAGGTATCAGAGAGGAAGGATTTGACAGGCTAATTAATTTGTCCTTTCTCACACCTAAAAGTTTCGACCTTTTAAATCTTGCCCACACTCCAAATCAAGGTCTCCCTCTAACACATCAGAGCTGGAGTCAGTGGTGTACCGGAACCAGCTCATATGAGCCTGAGAAAATCCATTCATGGCACCTTTCCCAATTCCATGGTCAGTGACATCACTTTGGGAGTCTGAAACCTGCCGCTGGTGGGAGTATATATACTTTGGGAATGAGCACACGATACAAACCAGGTTCCCACTATACCTTTGAGCTTGTTGTTAAACATCTGAATAGCGCTGGTTACAGGTTGCTCTGAGTATTGGTTTGTGAGTGACAGAGGTGAGCGCGTGCCCTTTAATAACTATTTTGTGCTTGGGTTTGTGATATTCAGAGACCTCTGAAACACTCTTGCCTCTCTTGCCGGGGTCTAAGGGCAACTCTGATTTCATTAGGTTGTTCTTCTCTTTAAAGCTGTCATTTCCTGTAATTCTCTAAACCAAAAAAATAATTTTAGGGAGATTATGAGTTTTCCCCTCCAAAGAGACTATACATTTTACCCATACTCATCCTTGACAAAATAAAGTTATGTGTTAGGCACCACACTGTGAAATAAATATCCTTTCTTAGTCTAAATTGATATAATGTTCTTAAATGTTTCTTCTTTTTCATGGTTACTAGAGAGATTGCATGTTACTGAGCATTGATGCAATTAGAAAATGAAGTATTTCTGGATAAAAATACCTAAGGAAGTGTGTGTGTGTGTGTGTGTGTTACTAAAATGGTATTAATTGTTTAACTCTTAGAAAGATGGATTTTAAACTTGAAAAGATTCTTGATTAGTAGAAAGAAAGATACTTATAAAAAGATAGAACATTGTAGGAAAAATAGGACTGGTCAGATTAGCTTTGTTGAATTACACTTATGTAGTACATTAAAAAATGAAAAAGTTCACCATATAACTCTTGTTTTAGATAATATAAAAAAGAGAAAATAGGTTGGTTGCCAGGAATCCAGCATGGTAATTAAGGACTGATATATAAAGCATAGAAGGAATTTGTGTAACTACCTAACACAAAGCAGATCTTCCAAAGTAGAATTCTTTCCATCTTGTTCTTTATATGATAAGTATGCTTAGACCAGAGCCCTGTCAACTCTTATAACATTCTCAACTATTCATACATTTCCCTCCAAGGCAAATAGATTAGTAATTCATACTTGGACTTCATGAAAATACTATCATAAAAAATATCCTGACATATGTTGACTATCAAAGCTAAGTACTGTATCTTTTCCTCCTAGAATGAATTCAACTCAGTTGATTAAGTGTGCTAAATATACTATAGAGTTTACATTATAAATGAATTTAGTTCAAAATGCTTTTCTGTGCATATTTTTATTTATAAAAATAAGCTTGTATAAAATTATGCTCTGTGTTTAAACATTGGATATGGAGTGAGTGTGTTCTCAGTTTTGAATTGGGGATTTGTTTTCATAGTTGAGCAGGAAGCTATTACCATTCTGTGAGAAGCAGAGTAGAGATGCTAGGAAATAGAATAGAATATGCATTTGTTCCTTGGTTTCCAGCATAGGAGAATGCAAGGAGCTATGCAGTTGTAAGTTTATAAAAGTTTATAATGCCTTATTTACCCAGCCTTACTTTCCAATGTCTATTTACTCAAATTTCTGTCTATCATCTTGGTCACTTTTGCGGTAAATTACTTGGTCTAGTGGCGAGGGACTTCAGGAAGGACTTTATTACAGGCTTCATGGCATCCAGTTCCAATCAGAGCTCCCCATATGGCATCCCTTCCACACACTAGTACCATTTCCACTTGTCTACCTGCTTTGTCCTTTGCGTGATAGTGCCTTGTGGCCTTGGGTAAATCTCTACCTGACACTTGAGATGATCATTGTGCAGGGCTCATACCTTCAGCTTTTTCAAAAAGGAGACACTAGAGTAAAGAGTGACATGGGAAATGAGTGATGATTTGTAAAATGTCATTGCAATCCTATTCTATAGACCTGAGTGTATGATCATACTGAGAAAGAGAAGGGGCAAGGTCCAGCTGCCTTAAGTGGAATAAAAAGAAAAGAGGTAGTGGAGAGGAGGCACAGGGCCAGTGAACAGAGAAAAGAATCATCAAAATAGAATTTTACAAAAAAATCATGGTTTATAGTCAATGTTTCATGACTGAAGAGGTATCATTTAAGGTTACAGAAAGTCGGGGTACTTGGGTGGTTTAGTCGGTTGAGCATCCGACTCTTGATTTTGGCTAAGGTCATGATCTCAGGGTCTTGAGATGGAGCCCCAGTGTTGGGATCCGGGCTCTACGCTAAGGGTGGAGTCTGCTTGTCCCTCTCCCTCTGCTCCTATCTCCACCTAAGTGCACTCTCATTTTCTCTCTCAAATTAAAAAAAATAAATAAATAAATAAATAAAATCTTTAAAATAAACAAACAGAATTACAAAAAGTTCTTTTAACTTTTAGGCCTTATTAAAACTACAGAAAACAAACTGGTGGGTCATCTCATAGAACACTACTTTTTATATATCAGACATGTTTGTCAGTAATAAAATAAGAAAATGCGTCTATCCTGATTATACCATTTATTGATTTTATCCCCTGACACCTTCCAGATCAGAGAGGACTGGATCACCTGCTCACGAGGCCCAGGTCTTGGTAGCTGTTTGTAGTGGCTGTTGCAAGGGCGCTGTCCAGATCAACTCTTCCTGATCGACACTTCATTCCCCCAGCTGCGGGGAGCAAGGGAGGCTGATGGCTGTCACCTGAGTCATTCTGTGGGAACGGCCCCAGGCAAACAAGAGGCACCTCACTGGAGGACTCACACCAACTCCTTGCCCTCCTCCTAGTGCTCCTTGCCTCCTCCCCAAGGAGCCCATATCCAGTGAAGTTCCAGTCTCTTTGACTTCATGGGACAACACTGAAGGGCCACAGCTCCAGAGCTCCATATGGATTTGGTCCAGGCCTTTGTTGAGATTCTATCACATTTCACTTCCCCTCTCTGCCTGATCTCACTTCCTTCACTGCCCCAATACATGGCAATTCTAGAAAACCACCCACACCCAAATCTCTGATTTGGTCTGATTTCTTGATGTATCCCGGGTGAAAATTTGGTCTTACACAGTTTGATGTGTTCCTCCTCACTGGGGCTGACCTTACCGGTCTGCGCACCTGCATGGCTGCAGTGGGGCTCAATCTGTGAGCTCCTAACATCACAGCTTCTTTTTTTTTAAATTTTATTTTATTGTGTTATGTTAATCACCATACATTACATCATTAGTTTTTGATGTGGTGTTCCATGATTCATTGTTTGCTATAACACCCAGTGCTCCATGCAGAACGTGCCCTCTTTAATACCCATCACCAGGCTAACCCATCCCCCCACACCCCTCCCCTCTAGAACCCTCAGTTTGTTTCTCAGAGTCCATAGTCTCTCATGGTTCGTCTCCCCCTCCGATTTCCCCCCTTTCATTCTTCCCCTCCTGCTACCTTCTTCTTCTTCTTCTTCTTTTTTTTTTTTTTTTAACATATAATGTATTACTTGTTTCAGAGGTACAGGTCTGTGATTCATCAGTCTTCATCACAGCTTTTTTAAAAAAAATATACACTCATATATAATCACTGCTCCCAAAGTGAGGCCGTTATATTAGAGGAGCTTTGTCACAGGCTGTGGCAAAACTAGCTCTTCTTCAGTTTTTAGGTATATATATTCAACTGTATTTACCCAACCTTATGATGAATTTCACTTTGGAGCTTTTGATTTTCTTTCTTACCAGCAAATCTTAGATCAGACCATGAGAATCCACTGTTGGGGAAGGTTTGGGCAATATGGAACCACCAAAGCATAGGTGTTCCAGGTCTTAATCTTTTTCTTCTGGAATGTTCTTTGGGTATTGTTAAGATTTGCCTAATTCCCCTCCCCCATTATCAAGCCTGTAAATTCAAAGGTATTGGAAAAGGGGTCTCCACTAGGCCACAAATGATCCTGATACACTCTATTCAAATCATCATAACCAAGAGGGAACATTCAAGAGTTGGGGAAGAAACAAAGAAAATCTGCTCCAAGGTAGGTTTTTGCTCATCCACCCAAGCAAAGAACAAGCTTGCAGCATCCTTCACAAAAAATAAAATAAAATAAAATAAATAAAAATAGGATATAAGCTCTCCTTTCTGATAACATTTATTGCTATAGAGACAAAAGGCTAAATAAAAGTAGTATTAATGATAAAATTTAAATTATTAATGATGGGAATTGCTCCACTTATTCTTTATTCATTAGAGATTTTAAAAATCTTTCCTTAACAGCTTTAATGAGATGCTTATAAATTTTTCTTTTGCAAACAATACACATATTAAGACATATTCTTTGTTTTCCCTGAGTCTAGTCCTCTATATAAATGTTTAATAGTTTTCAGATTTTGTGATTCTGAAGTGTTCATATCTCTCTCCCCATCCCCCATCTTTCATTCCTTGCGCCACTTCTAATCTCCCTGGGCTTTGCCTTTGTCAGCTTGCTTAAACAGCTACCTCCTAATCCCATATAAACCACTGGACTTAAGTACAAGACTTTTGCGCATTTTCTTTTATATATTCTAAAGTTTTAATGTAAAATCTCTACTCTTCTACCACATAATTTATCATTTTTCAAACGTTTGGTTCTCTCTTTTTGGAATTATAACCAGTAGAAGAAACTTAAAATTCTAGCAACTTGCCTATACTGGAACATAACTTCTTGTGGATGTCAAAGTAAAAGTAAAGAAATAAATGAATGTACACTGGTATTTCAAAAAGAGGGTATTTTTAAACACATACATGTTCTTTCTCTGCTTTGTGTGTATATTGTTAATTTTGTGTGAAATACTCTTTCCTATTCCGTCTACCTGACAAAATAAAAACCTGCTTATATATGACTACTTTTTTTGAAGCTTTCTTCACAGCCTCTATTTCCTTGGCTCTCTTCATGAACTATCTCTGCCTTGTGTAGATGTTATTATGATCGCAGCTACCTTTTACGTTACTTATTTATTTTTACTTGTCTTTGGGATTTTACTTGACTCTGGGATTCTTGAAATAAAAATCTATGTACTATTATCCATGTATTTCCTATGTGTGGCCCAGTGCAGAGTATAAATAAGATGTTCAGTGAATGCTGGTGAATTCTTGAATAAAGGTCTAATTAAGATGGTGAATGAATCTATCTCTTATTACCTCGCACTTTTTCAAGATGGGTTATTTTCTCGTGATAACAAAGGGCACATAAATGGGAAGAAGTCATTCTGAGTTAGTTGATGACAAATACTCTTAGTTTAAAAAAACACTACTCAGAATAACCCAGCTGATTGAAAAATAATAGTTGCACTCTTATTAATAAACCAACATCTTTGTACAGCTTTTGTTGTTGCAAACGCCTATCTAAAAAAATCTATCTATAGAAAACATTAATTTTGGAAAGGCTACTAAAAGAAAAATGGCAAATTACTGAACGGGATAAAATCTAAAAACCCATCCCGCATGTGGGATACTTTTTTCCCCCCAATTTATCCAGATTCAGCTTTATTGTGAATTAATCATCTATGAAGGATGGGAGTCAAAGGAATAGAAAAAGATAAAGGAGGCCATCAAAAAAAGTTCCCTGGCAAATGGGAGGGAGGGCATGAGGTTAGGAGCCCTATTAGGGAAGGAAATGTCCTGGTCCTAGATGCCATTTTGGTCAATGATTGGAATGTTGAAGGTTGGTAGATTCAGGATGAAACATTTCTGGAGCTCCTCTAGATATTTCCCAAGAAGTTCCACTGCCCTCTCACAAGAGATGGTTGGTGTGTAGTATCGGTCCAGAATACTGAGAGTCAGGAAGGCCCCATAGCCATGCGAAGGCTGCAAAAGGAGCCTTGGTCAATACTGCCAGGTAGTCCATGTAGGAGAGTGCTGGAACCTCATGCCCATCATAGCCGGCCAGGAGGAGGTGGACATGGTATGGGGTCTGACTCTGAAGACAGTCAGTCATGTTTTGGCATGTGAAATCAGCTGCTGCTATGGGAGTCCATTCATAATGATTTTGCATCTTATAAAGTGGCTCATTTTGCTGAATATATTCTGCAAAGTGTACTGTGTCTCCAGCCTCTCCAACACAGAGGAATAAGATTTCTTCACTCCTCTTAAGCATCTTGTCGTGATCGTCCTTCATCCAGACAACACTGTTAGTGGCCACCTGGCTGAAGGCGAGAAGGCCTTAGTCGGGGCCCCGGATGAGGTACTCCATTGTGGCGGGAGACCAAGAAGACAGAGCGTGGTACCTGCCGGCTTCTCAACCTCACCTGAGAGACATGACAAGGGACACTTTTATGCTCAGGAATTGCCTAAGAGGAATTGCATTTATATTTTTACAGATATTAATGCATTCCTGTACCTAGAAGTAGTAGATGTGTGCATATCATGGTTTTTGTCTACTCAGGTGTAACTGTACCACGGTTTTTCTGCTCTTTCAAAAGGAGGGTGGGTTACAGCAGGGGAATTAGAAGCTAAGAAACTGACAACACATGCTTGTCTTCCAATGGGATTCTAATCCTTTAAAAAATAAACCTGGGCTTCATCCTTACGATAATTCTCTGTGTGAGCCATGGGCCACAAGGTGCAATCCTGCATCCCTCTTTAGTTTTGATGAGACAGTGTCATGTGTTTCATGGCAAGATTCAAGGGACTCTTGCTTGGCTGTTAAATTTATTCAAACTGAATGATAGAATTTTATAACTGGAAACAATATTTATATCATTAAACGGACATTCTTGTTTGATAAATGAGTAACCAGAAATCTAAAACTGTTTAATGAGTGACTCAGGATTGTAGGAATGGAACCAAGCTCAGTGGTCTCCCCACTATACCAAGTTGACTCTATCAGGTAAGCTTTTTGTCCCCTTTAAACATCAAGAAAGGCTATATTCTTCAGAAGCTAGTGTCTGAATTTATTAATTATTCCTATTATGGTCAACATTTTACTTTCCCCCTATGTAGGCAGAACAATACCACCTGAAGATGTCCATACTCTAATCCTTAGAATCTGCAATTGTTACCTTATAAGGCCAAAGGATCTTTGCAGATGGAATTAAAGTTATAGACCTTAAGATACAGAGCTTATTGGGTAGACCCAATGTTATCACACGGGCCTTTAAAAGTGTAAGAGGAGGGCAGAATAGTAAGTCAGATGAGTTAGAAGAGAAAGGAGACATTTGAAGCCCCAGAAGGGTACCATTGCTGTCTTTGAAGATGAAGGGAGAAAGCCATGAGCTAAGGTATGCAGGTGGTCTCTAGAAGTTTGTAAAGGCAAGGAAATAAATTCTCCTGCAAGCCTCCAGAAAGAACACAGCCCTGCTAACATCTTTCAGCCTTGTGAGACATGAAGCAAAGGAACTAACCAAGCCCACAAGCTTCTGGCCACCAACTTTGTGGCAATTTGTTACAATAGTAATAGGAAAATAATACGTTCTTCCCCATTCCCTTCATCTTCTTCATTTCCACAATCTCCTTACAGTCATCATTACCATTATCAATTGTCATCATTACCACTGTTGACCCCTTTTATTGAGTACCCCTTAAATAGGAGGCCCTGGGCTTAGTGCTTCAAATTCATTGTCTCTGATCTTTACAACAATCCTAGTAGGTAGACATTATGAACTCTTCTTGACAAATGAGGTAACTGAGTCAAGCAATTTGTCATAGGCCACAAAGATAAGAAGTATAGGATCCTAGACAGCTAGCTCTGAATGAGAAATTATTTCAACTTCATAGGTGGGCAAAAGTGATAATAATGTATTATTTATTTCTGATATAATTTCCTTATGAGGGAAAAAGACTAAAAAAAAATCTTTTAAATAGATAAAGTCATGTGCGGGCAAGTGATTGTCAGCAGGGTGTAGCAGTAGAGAAAGATTAAGTGTGTATTTACAGACAAGAAATTTAAAAAATGGTTTAGCCATAGATATCCAAACGAATATAGTATTTTGAGTGATCATATGGCATTAGAGTATACAATGTAGTAAACATTCCATCTACAAGCCTAGAGATTATTAAGATTATCTTATGTGATTTTGCAAGAAGCTTTTGCTGCTTAGATGCAGAGATTTTCAGTTCTCTTCATTAACCGATCTAATATTAAGTTCATATTAGCTAAGCACTGTTATGTGTTTACATCATCTGAATTAATTGGCTGAAAATATGCATTCTGGTCTCAGAGTGTTGAAACGATTAAAAATACACAGGGAATAGATGGTTACTAAATACCATTTGCTGATATATTCTAAATCTGTAGATTGCAGGAAGGCCTTGGAGGCTGCATGAGTCTGTGCTACCACATTAGGGCACCAGGTGTGAAGTGCCAGTTGGAACCCAAGAATGCAGGCAGTGTTGATGGAGCTTTGAAAGGGGACCTCAGTGAACATCCTTGAAATCAGGGAAAGTGTTAAAGGAAAAAACAAAAGATAGAAAAAAGGTTCATAGAAACACACACACACACAAACACAGAATGGTAGAACATTTCTAGAACAAAGATAGAAAAAAGACTGGAAATATTTAAAATAGAGGTGTCAGGAAAGGTATCTGTAACTTAAAAAAATTTTTTTAAACAAGTTTGGAGTTTTAGGGTGTGGAGGTTAGGATGAGTTAAGTTAAAAACCAAAGAGATTTTAGGGCAGTTTTTTTATGCCCCACCCCATTATTAAAGCATTCAGTCCTTACTTGATGCAAAAATATCAAACCAACAGCTAACTAACATTTATTGAGCATTTACTAGCAGAAAGGCTTAATTATCTATTAGTTGACACCCTTAGTGAGCAAAACAACTGGGATTTGGTTTTAATTCTTCCTGATATTCAAGTCCATTTGTTTTTAACCATTACACTGCATTTTTGAACACATGTAAAATGTATCCTTTTGTCTGGTCATGAGATGATTAAAGACTTTCATTTATGTCCTGAAATCCTGAGTCTAGGCCCTTGAAGAACTCAAGAAGAAAGGGAGCATAAGGTCATGCTCTTACTACCCTGGACAAAGATGGATAAGGCTCATGGTCAGACTCCTTCTCTCGGATTTCGCTTGGAAATCCAGACATCATGTTTTTCAATGTCTACATAAAAATGGAGAGAAAAGCAGGGCAGAGGAGACCGAGAGTTGCCACAAATATCCAGTCTTTCATTTGTCTTTAGCAATAGAACATCCAATGTTAATCTGGATGTCAATATTTGTAGCATTTTAGCTTTTGTAGCCTTCCTTGCTGCTAGCTTTATGTGATTTATGTGATTATGCTTGAGACAAAGAAACAAAGAGGAAATTTGTGTGGAACTTCTAAGAAGGGTCTTAGAGGGAGCTAGAACATTGGAAGGAATACCACATTGGTCCTTCTGCCATTACTTTTTCCTGCTGCCTGGAGCAGGCAGGATGACTGGAGCTCTAGCAGCCATTTTGTACCATGAGGTGACCTTGAGAATGAAAGCCAGAATTAGGATGCTAGAGCAAGTTTAGGTGACTCCTTGGTTACACCAGTACTGGGCTTTCTACCCTTGGATTTGAGAGAAATTGATTTGATGATCATTGACACAGTGCTAAAAAGGTCAAGATAATCTAATCCCAAATGAAGACAATAGCTGCATGAATCTGAATCCTCATAAAAGCAGACAGGATTGGAGATGTAGGAGATTTATTGTGGTAAAAGTCAAGGTCTGTGAAGAAAAAAAAGGGGTGGGGGAGGAAGCCCTGGAAAGAGAGGGAAAGAGCAGGGGCAAGCAGAGTCTCACTCTGCAGGGCAGTTCTACAAAGGTTTTGGCCAGACCAAAGCTGTCCATCCGGGAAACCCTGCTTCCCTTAAGCACGGGCCTTCCCAAGGATCCCTCCCAGGCACAGGCCTGCGGTGTATCCCAGTATTTGGCTTGGAGCAGTGAGTGCAGTGGTGGATTCAGAGCAAAGAAACCAGGCATTTGCATCACACTTTCCACAGAACTGGTTGAGGTGCATTTCATGGCCACCAAAATGGTTCAGTCTTGATGATGTCTGTTTATGTGTAGACTCCTCTTCCTCAAAAATATTCTTAGAGATGGGAGTGGTGGAGAACTGCCTCAAAATATTTTAATTGGGACAAACCCAGAAACTATGTCTTAGTGGCATCTTGTTGCTAGTGTTCCTCAATGGTTGGGGTACCTGTTGTAGGCTGAATCCATTTTAGAAGTGAGAGTAAAAAAGCACACTTCTGTGGTTTCTGCCAGTTTGGAAAGTAAATGGGAACTCTTAACATAGATTCAGCCACAGCCAGTCCAAAGCTGAATGGTGGAGAATGCTGGTCTCACTCCTGCTACACTGAAGCCTGCCCAAGGCTACAATTCAGAACTACCACTAAAAGCAACACATTGCCCAAAATGTCAGGTCCATGAATGCACTACAAAGGCTATAAATGGAAAATGTGCTTTTCCTATTGACTTGCTTGTATAAATAGCTTAGAGATGTTTTCCAAGTGCAAATCCCTAACACTTTAAAATTTTTACTTCACCCAGTGGAAAGAAAATACTCATTAATGGAACCACAAACCTCAGCTTTTTGGCAGGAATTTTCAGCTCATTACATGGTAATTAATACTAATCTATATGCTAAAAGAGTATTAAAAAAATAACCTTTTTTCTTTGTTCCTATTTTTATATTGCTGTTCTGCCAGACAGCCAATAAAGCTAAAGCAGAATCCTTTGTATTTTTTTTTTAAGAGGCTATAATGCAAATGAAAAATTTCATGCATAGGCTGAGGAGATCTATATATTTTTAAGTCTTGATTAAAAATTTGTTATTTTTTTAATGATTTTATTTATTCATCTGAGAGAGAAAGAAAGCATGAGTGGGGGGAGGGGCACAGGGAGAGGGACAAGCCGACTCCTCGTTGAACACAGAGATCATGACCTGAGCCGAAGTCAGACACTTAATCAACTGAGCTACTCAGGTGGCCCTGTTACTATTTTTTAAATTACTAACGTCTCCACAATACATTGCAACAACTCTAGACCCACCAAATAATAAAAATAATGCAAATAGTAGCAGGAATCCAAAGTCTCTTTAAATGCACTGTTTAGATACGCCTTTATCTGGATTAGATTAATTAATTATGTGATCTCACTAACAGATTATATTTCATATGCTATCTGGTATCAGATATGTCAGGGTCATTATGTAATTTAAAAGCATGGTCTCCGATGATTATTATAAACTAAGCCACACAGAATAAATAAGAGAAAAATAGCCTGTATTTTAAAAAATGTGAAATATAGAATGTTTTTGTTTTCATTTCTGCACTCATATATTTTTTTTTTGTCTTTTGTTTTTTTTGAAAAACTGTAATAGCTTGGAAGAGAGGAGAGAAAAGATATATATTTTATTTTCTTGAGATCTCAGAAAATAACACTGGTGATGACTACAGTGATGAATAAGAAAATGATTAATTAAGTAAATAAAATATAATGATAGGAGGAGGATTGGTTGGGAAGGAAATAAGCTTTAAACATCACTATGAATGAGGTACTGGACATTACATTTATTGTGAAGTTAAATTTTGTAGATTTGAAATGATATGGTATGCATATTAAATTTTCATTTTTTTGCAAAATTGAAATGGTATAAATCTTCCCAAATTAAAAATTATTCAAAATATTGTATATCTACAAAGGTTAAGAGGTTGGTAAAATCTGTTTTTGCTATTGACATGCTGTCTGGAAATAAAAATACATGCCATCCTTTGTTAAGATTAAGTTTGTTACTGTGACAAATTTGAGTTATGCCAAGTCTTCAGAAATATGTCTCCTTCAGGCATTGTATTGTGACTGTATCCATTGGGTTTGGGGGCTACCTACTTGAAACACAATTATGCCCAGTGAGGGTCTCCCAGTCCAGTGAGGGAGATGGAGAAGTACATAGATGAGCTAATAAGGTAAAATATGAAATGACTGAGGCATGCACAGGCTGTTTCCAAAGTACAGAGAAAAGATACCTGACCTAACTTTAAAGGCAGGTAAGTCATCCTAAAGGAACTGGCACCTGAGTTGATTCATATACAGGAGTGGAATTTAGCTTGAAAAATTGTTGACTAGATGTTGAGTAGATTGTGGAAGGAACAACAAATTCAGACAGAGAGAATAAGATATTCAAAGTCGTGGAGACACAGAAGCCTTTGGTCAGTTTGTAACACAATGTGTAACAAGGCTAGAGAGATAATTGGCAGCCATATTATTCAGGGGTGTGCTAAGGAATGTGAATAAAATAGAGATATTTATACTTAATTCACAGACTTTAAGTAGCAGAATGACAGAGCCAAATTTCTATTTTATAAAAATTATTCTAAAGGCAATATGGAAGATGATTGGGAGGATTCAGAGCAGAGGTAATATAAAACATGATGAAGTCCAAAACTGAGGCAGTAGAAGTAGGAAAGAATAAGAAAGGATTAAATTAGGTTATCTTTATGCAAAAAAATGAGTAAGTTTTGGTAATAGATTAATTTGGAGGAAGGAAGTGCTGGGGATGATGATGAATGTATGGATACGTAGATGTAGAATAAGGAGAACTGAGATACCAATTGGATATGTGTGCTGAAGACAGAGAGAGGAATTCACTGTAATCAGTAAGTTTTGCCTGTAGTAGTGTGCAGCAAAGGATTAACTCCGCAGATCCAACTTGCCTAAACCCTGTATATTTCAAAGAAAATTTAGCTCTTGTCCATCTTCTGAAAGATAAGCTCTAAGCCTTTGGAATATCTTGCCTGTAAAGAATGTCTTTGTTTAGCTGAGGCCTTGGGTCATGCTAGATAGTTTATGCTAACAATGTGATTTATGGTGAGGGCCTAGGGACATGCAATATCAGCATCAAGAACAAGACAAGAGTGCCCACCCTTCATCACTCCTATTCAACATAGAACTAGAAGTCCTAACTAGAGCAATCAGGCAAGAAAAAGAAATAAAATGCATCAGAATTGAAAAGTAAGAAGTAAAATTTTCCTTATTTGCAGATGACAAAATATATACTCAAAAAAGACTCAAAAAACTATAAGATCTAACCAATGAATTCATTAAAGTTGCAAGGTACAAAATTAACATACAAAAATCAGTAGCGTTGCTATACATTAAAAATGAATTTTCTGAAAAAGAAATTGATTCCATTTACAATAACATCAAAAACAATAAAGTACTTAGGAATAACTTTAATTAAGGAAGTGAAAGATCTCTAGTCTGAAAACTATGAGACATTGATGAAGGAAATTGAAGATTTCTATCGCCAAATAAATGGAAAGTTTCCTTTGTTCATGGATTAGGGTAATTAATATTGTTAAAGTGTCATTACTACCAAAGCCATTATAGATTTAACACAATTCCCATCAAGGTTCCAATGACATCTTTTATAAAGGTAGAAAAAACACTCCTAAAATTTATATAAAACCATATGACTCCAATCAGAAATGCTGAGATAGAAGAACAAAACAGGAAGGCCCCATACTTCCTGATTTCAAGCCATACTCTAAAGCTATAGTCATCAAAGTAGTGTGTTACTGGCATTAAAAAAGACATATAGACAAGTGAAATAGAATTTAAAAGTCCAGAAATAAAACCAAGCATATAGGGTCAACTGATATTTGACAAGGGATCCAAGAATACTCAATAGACAAAAGACAATCTCTTCCATAAATGCTGCTGGGATAATTGGATATTAACCTGTAAAAGAATGAGTGGTTCCATATCTTACACCATTCACAAAAGCTAACTCAAAATAGATTAAAGAGTTAAAATAAGAACTGAAACCACGAACCCCCCAAAAGAAAACAGAAACAGAGCTCCTTGACATGAATATGACATCTAAAGAAAAAACAACAAAATAAACAAGTGGAACTACATCAAACTAAAAAGCTTTTGCATGGCAAAAGAAAACATCAACAAAGCGAAAAGAAAATCTATGGAATGGGAAAAATATTTGCAAACCATATATTTAATAAGAGGCTGTTAACATCTAAAATGTATAAAGAACTTCTACACCTCAAAAACAAGCAAAAAAACCCCCCAAACCCAAATAACTCAATTAAAAAATGGGCAACAGACCTGAACAGACATTTCTCCAAAGAAGATGGATGAAAGGCCAAAAAATACACGAAAAGATGCACAACATCACTAGTCATTAGGGAAATGCAAATTGAAACCACAATAAGATATCACCTCACACCTGTTAGAATGGCCATCATCCAAAAGAGAAGAGATAAGAAATATCTCTTGGATGTGGAGAAGAGGGAACCCTTGTGCACCTTTGGTGGGATTGTATAGTAAACTGGTACAGCTGATATGGAAAACCGTAGTGAGTCCTCAAGAAATTAGAAATAGAACTATCATATGATCCAGCAATTTCACTTCTGAGAATATAAGCAAAGGAAACACACTTACTCAAAAAGATTTCTGCACCATGTTCATAGCAGCATTATTTACAATTGCCAGGACATGGAAACAACCTAAGTGTCCACCAATGGATGAATGGATAAAGATATGTGGTGTATATATACAATGAAATGTTACTCAGCAATAAAATGAGGAAATCTTACCTTTTGTGACAACATGGATCGACCTTGAAAGCATTATGCCAGGTGAAATAAGTCAGACAGAGAAAAACAAATACTGTATAATCTCACTTATATGAGATAAGCAGAATCTGAAAAAAAAGCAAAACAAACTCATGGAAAAAGAGATCGGATTCATGGTTACCAGAGGGAGAGGGTGAGAGAGGGGGGGGATGGGGGAAGGTGGTCAAAAGGTGCAAACTTCCAGTTAGAAGATAAATAGGCACTAGGGATATAACGTAGGCCACAG
Organism: Neomonachus schauinslandi; assembly: GCF_002201575.2. Taxonomy (NCBI): domain Eukaryota; kingdom Metazoa; phylum Chordata; class Mammalia; order Carnivora; family Phocidae; genus Neomonachus; species Neomonachus schauinslandi. The sequence goes on along the minus strand of NC_058406.1, from coordinate 125,684,674 downwards.
CTAACACTGCTGTAGGATATATAGAAAAGTTGTTAGGAGAGTAAATCCTAGGGGCACCTGGGTGTCTCAGTCGGTTAAGGGTCCAACTCTTGGTTTCAGCTCAGGTCATGATCTCAGGGTCATGAGATCCAGCCCTGCGCCAAGATCTGCACTTAGAGGGGAGTCTGCAGGAGATTCTCTCTCTTCCTCCCCCACCCCCGCTCCCCCCCAAATAATAAATAAATGATCTTTTAAAAAAAGGATAAATCCTAAGAATTCTCATCACAAGGAAATTTATTCCTTTTTTTCTTTTTATTGTATCTATATGAGGAGGTGGATGTTAGCTGCATCTATTGTGGTAATCACCAACATATGCAAATTAAACCATCAGGCTGTACGCCTTAAACTTATACAGTGACATAAGCCAATTATTTCTCAATAAAACTGGGAAAAAACCATGGAATGGAGGAGACAGGACTAAATCTGAGCTCAGAAACTGGGAACCATAACTATAGAGATGTTATTTAAATCTATGGGTAAGATATAAGACTACTCTGGGAATGAGAAAAGAGCTAAAGAGAGAATTTTGGGAAGCCCTGACCTTTAACGGAAAGAGAAGACACCATCTTAGAACCGAGAAGAAATCAAGAACTCGGAGGCATCTCAAAAGCCAAGGGGAAGGAATATTCCAAACAGGAGCTATTGTCTGACAATATCAAAAGTCACAGGAAGATTGAGTAATACCAGGAGTGAAGAACATTACCTGGGTTTTAAAATGGCGGTGTCGATACTGCCATCTCCTCTTGATGGATGAACCAACAGAGGCTCCAAGTTTTATGATAACTTGGCAAGGGCAGAGAGTGGCAGAGGGTAGATTTAAATTTAGGACTGGGTGACAGCCCATGCTGTTCCCACCTACTTCTGCTACTGTCCAGTCCCATAACAAGACAGAGACCTCTCTGCAGACTAGATCTGAGTCTCACTTACCAGGTGTCACTCCAGGCCTCCTTTCTGGATGAAGCCTTCTCTAACCACTTTCTGTAGCACACTTACTGCTACACATTTACTTTGTAAGGAGGTTTGCTAGCTCTCTGAAGGAGATTTTTAAGTTCTTGAAGGCAGAGAATTATATTTCAAAGTGTAGCTATACCAGGCTATGAGTTGTGACAGAATTTTGAACTCCCTATTCTAGCAATGTTGCTTTAGATATTAAAAAAAAAGGAAATCCATCCCAGGGGATTTATATTCTAAGGACTATATATATAGTAAATATAGGAAAGGAAAAAAAGCATCAGTCTATAGGGGTTTTACTACAGATCCAATCCATGGATTATAACATTTTTTCTTCTTCCAGACATGAGTGGGAATGATAGAGCTAGACAGCACAAGTGGTAAGGAAGTGAACAGAGAGTTAAAAGCTCACCTCTTTCCTCTGGAGGAGGTGGTCAGCGGTGGGGGAGTGGGAGGGGTTTACAGGAAGTTAATGTGAGAAGGTTCACTGAATGGTCAAGGTGGGACATCGGAAAAACAAGTAGCTTAAAATAATAAAAGGCGGTGGTGAAGTTATAAATGTTGCCTGCGAGATAAGTAGGGAAATTGGTTCCTGGGAAATAAAAAGTTATTTTTTCTAGTTAATTTTGTTTATTGCTGGGAACCTTGAGTGTTTGCAGACCGAGTTGGTGAAGCTCCTCACATTAGTAATGAAGGCTCTTGCTCAGAAGTGGTTCCTAGGATTCAAGATAATCCCTGCTGTTGCTGACCTATTCTTTCTCATTTCTTGCAGGCTGAGTTTTGAAGTTCTGAATGCATCCAGAGAAAAAGAGGAAAGGGAAGTTTCAGTCTCGGTATGTTACCGATTAAATGTGTTTAGTATTTTCTGCTTAATGACCATTTTTACTGAGTCCCTATATTGGGAGTGCCTACAATGTGGTGGTGTTTGTAGACTGAAACATGATCATTCCCTTAAACAGTTCTTCCCAGTAAGTGCTGGGAAGGAATAGGAATCCTTTCCTAAAGCCAGTGACCCGGCTTCAGTAAAATCACTATTTATAGATGCAAGTATGAGAAGTTGATATTCACACATACTGATCCATTCAAGGTGTATTCTCGCCTCAAGATATTTATAGTGACTTGGTAAAAAATGAAGGGATTTGAATGCATTAAAGTTTCAGGAATCTTCTGCCATTTCTTATGCAAATACTTTAGCAACTTTTAACTGAATCACTAATGATTTCCTGGAAGTGGGAGTTCTTATCCCTGAAACCATTTATTCGAATGAATTGTTACCATTACCAATTATTCTGTGATTTTAGGAGATGGAATTAGGTTGAAGTTTCTTAGAAGATATTAAAATCAGTAATTGACAAGGAAATTCTTTGGTGAACTTTCAATGCAGAGTAAAAGAGATGTAACCAAAATCCATTTCAAGTTTGCAAAGAATTTCTAGAGAGAATTTCTTTTGAAGTTCATTCCTAAAGATGAAGTGGAATCTGATATAATTGTATGGACAAGTGAAAATTCAAGTGTAACGGTTTTTCTTCAAGATGTTATTGCTTAGTGAAATTGGCAGTTCATAAAAACCCTCCGGAGGAAAAATGTTTGAACATATTATAAACTCTTAGAATTATTTATTCTAACCATCTTACCTTACAGTTGAGGAACCGGAGGCCCCAAAGCTAAGAATGTTATCCTGGGTCATGTAGCAAAGTGCCTAGAAAACTAGGTACCTCAACTCCCAAACTAGAGGTCTTGCAGTTAATTAATTTAAACCTCCATGTTCCTCAGGAGATTGGGAATTCCTCCCAGCTTGAAAGGCACCATTTTTCCATCATCTTAGAAAAGCTCTTTTACTGAAATTGGCAAAATCATTTAGCTACTTGGACTGCCTGGGAAACACAGTGTGAATTTTGATCTTTAAACATTTACTTGGTTTCCCTGGGAAAGGGGAAAAGATGACTTAGCCTTATGTGTTAGTCCTCTGTAGTTGTGGGTATGAATTTAACTCCACAATATGGGGTAAAAGATATGTCATCTTAGCTTTCGATAAAATGAAATTTGATTTGTTTCAAGCCCCCTCCTCTTGGGCTGGCAAGAAATTAAATATCAGTCATTACTGGGGTATTCTTCCCCATTGGTGAGAGTCGAGTGGAGGTTTGAAGCATCCTAAGAAGTGCAGAACATTCCTGGAAGTTCCCTTGATTTCACCTTCCACCCCTTTCTTGGTCCTTGAGAGGCAGTATACCAGGGTGGTTTAGAGAGCAAATATCCTAGGGCCAGGCTGCTAGACTTTGAATTTCAGCTCACATCTTTTTTTTTTTTTTTTTAAGATTTACTTATTTATTTATTTGAAATAGAGAGCATGCATGTGCACGGCAGGGACAGAGGGAGAAGGGGAGAGAAACTCTAAGCAGACTCCATGCTGAGCATGAAGCCCAACGTGGGGCTCGATCTCATGACCCTGAGATCATGACCTGAGCTGAAACTGAGAGTCAGACGCCTAACCGTCACTCCACCCAGGCGCCCCTCAGCTCACATCTTAATAGCAGTTTTAATGGGTTAATTGATGGCCTCCAAAAGGATATGTCCATGTCCTAATACCCCAACCCTGTGAATGTGACCCTATTTAGAAGAAAAGTCTTTGCAGATATCATTAAGTTAAAGATCTTGAGATGAGATCACCCTGACCTAAATCCAGTGGCAAGTGTCCTTGGAAGAGAAGACACAGACTGAGGAGGAGGCTTTGTAAAGGCAGAGGCAGAGACTGGAACGATGGGGCCACAAGCCATAGAAGTCCTGGAGCCACCAGAAGCTGGAAGAGGCAAGGCAGGATTCTGCCATAGAGACTTTGGAGGGAGCATAGCCCTGCTGACGCCTTGATTTCATACTTCCGTAGTTGTGCTGTGACAGAATTAATTTATGTTGTTTGAAGCCTCCAAATTTGTGGTAATTTGTTACAGCAGCCACAGAAAACTAACACGGGGTAACTGTGGGCAAGTCAAGTACCTTCTCTGTGTCAGTTTCCTCAGGTTTGTTATGAGATATAGTATTAGTACTTACCCTATATGTTGTTAGGAGGATAATTAAGTCCCAAAATAGTAAGAGCCCAGTAAGCATTCAGTCTTGTGTTAGTCTGCGCTGATCACTAATGATAAACTCATTTTCCAAGGCCACATGGACTTTTGAGGACCTGCTTGTCTGCTTCTTCCGTGCAAAACTCGAGGAAAAGGTGGTTGATGGGCTCTATCACCCTGAACCCACTCTCCCTAGGTGCTCCCTACAGCCCTCCCCATCTGAATAGGTGGGATCGTCTAGGGTAATGTGAGAGAGCAAGTAGCAGGTTGAAGCTACAAAATTGACATCATGTTCCCTTATATGCTGTAATAGCATAATGCTTATCTTTCTTTCCTGGGGCAAAAGTGTTAACATCCATCAGTGTTTTCTTACCAACTGACCATAGTATACCTTTTTAAATAACAAAGTAGCCAGAGGCGCCTGGGTGGCTCAGTCCCTTGAGCATCTGACTTTTGATTTCGGCTCAGGTCATGATCTCAGGGTCATGAGATTGAGCCCTGTGTCGGGGTCTGTGCTCAGAGCAGAGTCTGCTGGAGATTCTTTCTCTCCCTCTGCCTCTGTCCCCTCTCCCCCCCACCTCAATAAATACTTAAATACATAAATAAATAAATAATAAACAACAAATAAAATACTTAAAAAAACAAGGTAGCCAGTTCCCTCTAAAACTTGGTAATATTTTTGCTTCTGATGGAAAAGGGTGGTTTCTTTCTAATTTGTCTTGCTGTCTGGATGGCTTGTTTAAATTGTGACTTGATTGAGGTCAGTGGGCTGTATCACGCATCTTTGTACACCCTGTTCTACGCCTTGCACGTGATGGGTACAATCAATATGCAATATACGATTGGCTATGGAGCTATTAAATTGTAATGCTTCTGAGCTGAAAGGCATAAACATTTCCAGAGCACTCAAAAAGAGACTGATTTCGTTTCCTGGAACCCAAAACAGAAAATACCCTTACCACTAAACACACACACACACACACACACCAAAAAAACAAAGCTTAAAAAAACTTATCTACTGACCACTTAAGTCACCACCAATCCTGCGAGACACTGATTTTACTTATTCACATCTTCCCTCTGCTTACAATGTTCCTCTCCTCCTTGGCCACTTAGGAAACCCCCATTTGGGACATGTCCCAAATCAAAGGTCACTTCCTCAATAAAGTCTTCTTGGATGTTTCTACTACTGATTCTTGTCCCCGCCATTATTATGGCGCTTGTCACGTGGAACTGTAATCCTTTGCACTTCTGTCTTCTAGTTGCATTCTTCTAGAGGGTACTCTGCCGTTTTCATCTCTGTTCTACTAGGATAGACCATAGTGCTTGGGTGTAGACTTGCTCAGTGTTTATTGATTGGCAATTTGACTACATCAGTGAATGCATAGATGTGCAGTGTTCAAATGGGGTTTGCAAGGCCTGCCCATTGATCAATTTGACTACATCAGTGAATGCATAGATGTGCAGTGTTCAAATGGGGTTTGCAAGGCCTGCCCTATGACACATTGGATCAGAGTTAGGGAGATGTCTTCATTTCTGTGACTGTCTTAGTTTGGTGGACTCCTCTTACTTTAGTGAAATTGTTCTGCTTTGTTAAAACTGTTTGGATTACCAAGAGCTCATATTCTCCTTGAACCTTTTCAACTGTTGTGTGACATGGTGGGATCCTCTGATTCTGCTAATTACCAACTATCAAATTTCTATATCCCCATTCAAGCACCTTCAACTGATTCCTTATTCTTCCAGAATATTGTCCAAATCCGTCTCATTGTACTGAGTACAAGAATAGAAGCAGGAGAACTTCTAAGGAGCCAAGGAAAGATAATAGTGTTTTGGAATAGGCAGTGGCAGTGGAAAGGAAGAGGGTGGAACTCTTTGTTATATATTGTATGGGTAGGGCTGGGAGATCTTGCCGAAGGATTTGGTAATGAAAGAAAGAAAATAATTATGGGAAATTCCTAGGTTTTGGTCTGGGCAACTGGGAGGAAGGTGATGCTATTTAATGAGCTGGGGAAGACAAAGAGAGTTTTTAAAAATTATTTTAATGTGTGCGTGTGTGTGTGTGTGCATGCCTGTGTGCATGTGTGTGTTGTGAGGTTGAAAATCAAAAGTTCCATTTTGGACAAGTTAACTTTGGAATGCCTAATACATTAGACATTAGAGATGTCAGGTTGGCAAGGGAAGATACCAGTTTGGATCTCAGGTACGATCTCAGAGGTGAAATACTGAGTTTGGGATTACTAGCACATACATGGTCTTCGGTCTAGGAATGTTTGGGATCACCTGGGAAAGGAAAATGGACAGAGAGGAGGCAGTCCCTGGGCTAAGCCCTGGATAAGTTCCAAAGCCAGTGACATTTATTATCAGTTTTTTTTTTCTAACACATTTCTTTTGTATTAGTAATCACTTCCAAAAACCTGAAACTTCCATTTTATAGGATTCCCAATCTCAGAGAGTTCAAAAGAATCATACATTCCATATAATTTAGTACTGCTTATTTTGCCAAAAAAAAAAAATTTCCGTTAAGATGTGCAGTTATTCCTTGCCATTGCTTTATGAGAGGCCTTAACTTCTTAAGACACCTGTAATTTTCCTTTTAATTTCTGATGTGGAGTCTGTCAATAGATCTTAATCTGTTAATTACTGAAGCTTTATACTGGTTTCAACTTGCTAAAAAAACACTTAAATTTGATGCCATTACTGGAAATGTGTTATATGTCTTTCTACACTTCCCTGTTCTCGAAGCGTTTATAAACACAGTAACCAAAGTTTCTTATTCAGAGACGAAGACAAATTTAATAAAATAAGGCATGATTCGGATTTTCAACCCACTCTCAACATCCCCCTAAGAGCTGGCATGGTGGGGCATGGTAAACCCCAACCTTCTCAACCCCACGCTGACTTCTTGTTGAGACATGAGAAATGGGGTTTATAAACAATTGGCCAAATACTACAATGCTCTTATACACATTTATTTGACAGAGCCCTCTAGGGAAACACACACACACACACACACCACAACACATGCGCAAATGGTTAAGTGCCCTCTGTTTCCCCTGCCTGTTTTCTCCCACTACCATGTAATAAGTCCATTTACAGGATATCTATATAAAAGAACATAAACCGACTCAGTCAATACCCTTGACAGCTAAGACAGCTAAGCCTACTTGAGAATTTCATCACGCTCTCACTGATACCGGCAATGTGTAGGAGAAAAAAAGGACTGGATCTATGTCTAACTTCTACTCCCGGCTGACACAGAAAGTACTGAATGCTTAGCCATGCCTTCTCCTTACCAGGAATAAAGGCGTTGCTGGGGTTTTGCCAGTGCTGTTCGCTCCCACTATAAATCTTCTAATGCCACCATAATGCTTTATTTTTCAGGTTTCCTCCTGATCTTCTCACTGTGATTTAGCAGAAAAATCCACATGCTGCCAAATGATCCTATACAATTACAGGATTTATGGGGTGCTAAAACAGCCCTTGGGCAAGGCCATCAAAGGAAAGGAGCTATTCATTTATTCTGTAGTTTGTGGGTCTACAAAAGGAAATGGTCAAAATGGCAACTGTTTATGACCAAATCTAAAGAATTTAAGCAGTTACCCAGGACAGTCCACCGAGGAGGAGGAAACACAGGACTACACACTAGTGTGAGGTGTGGTTTACGGTTTTTCTCTCAGTGGATGGACTTTCTAAGACATTTGGCCCATTCAAGCCAGGGCACCCTTGTTCTGTAGATGAAGAGCTGTTCTTTTATTCAGTCTCAAATTCTCTACTGGGGAGAAGATGTGAATGAAATGCAGATGTTTAGAAATATAAAAATCTCATTTGCCTTGAGTACTCAGACTGGGAAGAAAGCCAGTGCAATCACTAATTCTGTTTTCTATTCGTTTTGTTTACGGAGAGGTTTTGGAGATAAGAATGCAAACAATTAAAAAAAATTTTAAAAAAAGAATGCAAACAATTATTACAGACTTCTGATAAATGTTAGTTTTTTCTAGCAAAAGGTCCTTTTTTAATAGTAGAATGGAAAATTCTACTATCCTTAACCAAATCTAGAGTTGTCTAATTATGTCGATCAGAATCCACAGTGATTAGAAATTGTCCAATTTTAAAAATATTTTCCTATTGAAATATGCAGTCAAATGCTCTATCACTGAGCTATACCCCCTCTTCCCATTGAAATATGAATACTCTGAATCATTTGGCCTGACTTTCATAGTGGTGAGGAAGTGAAGGTTGTCATTTTCCCATTTTCCCTGATTCACCACAATCATGAAGAATTGCATCATGAAAACCAAGCATTGTACCAATTACAGCAAAGAGTGTGCTCTAGTCTTGTGCAGATAAGCATGGTTCACTGATCTCTGAGTGCACGAACCGGGTCTGCTGGTCAGATTTTGCTCACCATGATGACCCTACAACTTACTACAATGCCTTGATTATGTAGAATTTTAAAGGCAACTGATGCTTTCTGCAAAATGGATGAGAAGATGTCATACCCCAATATTTACAATGGCTGCAAAGTGGTTGACATTATTCTAGCCTACTCTGCTCCCTTCTGTCCTACTGCTCTTTTAAGTTGAAAGGCACCGCAAAAGAATGGACTCCCATGTACACCCAGCCGTCCACCATTAAGGCCTGGGATGAGGACATTGAATGGGGTCTCGGGCAACACCATACACCCAAGAAAGATATGAATAACATTGACGGGGTAATATTGGAAGAGCCAACCAGGAGTAATCCAGTCCTTACTATATTTTTCAGGGGACTTTCTTCAAACCAGTCTAAAAGGAGTTCTGCCTAGCTTTCTCATCAAAAATCTGTACAGAAGGTTATTTAAAATCTTCACCTGTGGAAGCCTTCCAATGTCTCCAGTGAGTAGAATGCTAAACTCTAACTTTTTAATGTCCCATCCAAAGGAAATACCGTGTCTGAGAGGCATTCATGTATGGCTTACTGTGACCTTACGCATTTCTTCCCAGCCTTTGTGGCTTCTGGTGGAAGGTGGCTGGATTGAAATGCAAAAAGCGCAGGTGCTAGCTTTGTTCATTCCCAGGATCATTAGTGGCTGCAAAACCTGGGAGACTGCACGAAGGGGATTGCTTTTCATGTAATTTCTATTATTTAAAAAAAAAAGTCCTTTTCCGTGCCAGTTCTCAAGCCTAAAATTGAGAGGCCTTTCCAAGGACTTTAGGTGCTTGTTATTGAAGTAGCTGAAACATGTTCTTTTGTTTCTTAGTTAAGTCAGTGCAGACAAAAAAAAAAAAAATGACATTAATTCCAACTCTTCGTGAGCAGTACTTAAATCAAGAAGTTGAAAAAGCTACTTGAGCATGCAGTGATAATAATAGCTCTTACTTATTAAGCACTGCAGTGTGCTTTACCCTTCAGCAGCAGTCAAGAATTAGGTGTTGTTTACTCCATTTTATGGACAAGAACATGGAGGCTCAGAGAGGTCAAGTAAATCAACCAGAGTTCCATGGTTAGTAAATAGCTGAGCCCGCATTGGACACCAGAGCTTGGGTCCTCTTAGGACCTTGTGGCTCTAAGTCCTCTTGTCTGACCCTAATCCAAATTGAAATTGAAAATTAAACAACAAAAAAATCAATATATCTTGATAAATATAAGTAGACAAAATGGGATTTTCGAATTACAAGACTCTTTAGCCAGGTTCTTGTTTGTTTAATTATCTCTATGATTGTCTTAATTTATTACTCAATTCTGCCTGTGTAAAATTTAGGCACCAAGAAAGCATTATCTGCTCTCCTTAGGGATATTGTGGTTAGCTATGAATTCATAATTTAAGCAACTAATTGGTATTGGTTAGGGACTTCTGTGTCTCCATTTATACTCTCTATTGGATATTTTCAGTTAACTAATGGTGCAATCCAAAAGCTTTTTATCAATATACCAATACATCGGAGTGTATATATTTATATACTTTTTCCCTTTATTTTTCTTTTCTACCTTCCTTCCTTCCTTCCTTCTTTCCTTCCACTTTCTCTCTTTCTCTTTCTCTCTCTCTCTCTTTCTTTCTTTCTTCTCTCTTTCTCTTTCTTCTTTCTTCCTTTCTTCTTTCTTTCTTTCTTTCTTTCTTTCTTTCTTTCTTTCTTTCTTTC